>NC_067451.1:38610998-38698498 GCF_025434085.1 Hippocampus zosterae
TGTGTGCATAAGTCCTTTGGTTTAGGCGTGACACTCATTTTGAGTTTTAATTGCTTTAAATGCACTTTCAGGACGAGTTGAGCTCGTTTTTTGACTTTGAATGTATCTTCATAGGAATGAGGTGTGTCATCAAATTAATGATGATTTAGGCTTCAGGGGGTCAACCTGAACAAAATACATGTTGAAATGTGTGCATAAATCCTTTGGATTAGGTGTGACACTCAATTTGAGTTTTTATTGCTTTAAATGCATTTTCAGGCCGTACCGAGCTCGTTTTTTGACTTTGAATGTATCTTCATAGGAATGAGGTGTGTCATCAAATTAATGATGATTTAGGCTTCAGGGGGTCAACCTGAACAAAATACATGTTGAAATGTGTGCATAAGTCCTTTGGTTTAGGTGTGACACACAATTTGAGTTTTTATTGCTCTAAATGCATTTTCAGGCCGAGTTGAGCACGTTTCTGAGTATGAATGTATCTTCATAGGAATGAGTTGTCTAGTCAAATTAATGCTCATTTAGGCTTCAGGGGATCATCCTGAACAAAATACATGTTGAAGTGTGTGCATAGGTCCTTTGGTTTAGGTGTGACACTCATTTTGAGTTTTTATTGCTTTAAATGCATTTTCAGGCCGAGCTGAACACGTTTTTTTGACTTGGAATGTGTCTTCATAGAAATGAGATGTGTAGTCAAATTAATGCTCATTTAGGCTTCAGGAGGTCAACCTGAACTAAATCCATGTTGAAATGTGTGCCTAAGTCCTTCGGTTTAGGCGTGACACTCAATTTGAGTTTTAATTGCTTTAAATGCATTTTCAGGCCGACCCGAGCACGTTTTTGACTTTGAATGTATCTTCATAGGAATGAGATGTGTAGTCAAATTAATGCTCATTTAGGCTTCAGGAGGTCAACCTGAAATAAATACATGTTGAAATGTGTGCATAAGTCCTTTGGTTTAGGCGTGACACTCATTTTGAGTTTTTATTGCTTTAAATGCACTTTCAGGCCGAGTGGAGCACGTTTTTTGACTTTGAATGTATCTTCATAGGAATGAGATGTGTAGTCAAATTAATGCTCATTTAGGCTTCAGAAGGTCAACCTGAACAAAATACATGTTGAAATGTGTGCAAAAGTCCTTTGGTTTAGGCGTGACACTCAATTTGAGTTTTTATTGCTTTAAATGCATTTTCAGGCCGTACCGAGCACGTTTTTTGACTTTGAATGTATCTTCATAGGAATTTAGGTGTGTCATCAAATTAATGGTGATTTAGGCTTGAGGGGGTCAACCTGAACTAAATACATGTTGAAATGTGTGCATAAGCCCTGTGGTTTAAGCGTGACACTCATTTTGAGTTTTTATTGCTTTAAATGCACTTTCAGGCTGAGCCGAGCACGTTTTTGACTTTGAATGTATCTTCATAGGAATGAGATGTGTAGTCAAATTAATGCTCATTTAGGCTTCAGTAGGTCAACCTGAACAAAATACATGTTGAAATGTGTGCATAAGTCCTTTGGTTTAGGCGTGACACTCAATTTGAGTTTTTATTGCTTTAAATGCATTTTCAGGCCGAGCTGAACACGTTTTTTTGACTTGGAATGTGTCTTCATAGGAATGAGATGTGTAGTCAAATTAATGCTCATTTAGGCTTCAGGAGGTCAACCTGAAATAAATACATGTTGAAATGTGTGCATAAGTCCTTTGGTTTAGGCGTGACACTCAATTTGAGTTTTTATTGCTTTAAATGCATTTTCAGGCCGTACCGAGCACGTTTTTTGACTTTGAATGTATCTTCATAGGAATGAGGTGTGTCATCAAATTAATGGTGATTTAGGCTTGAGGGGGTCAACCTGAACTAAATACATGTTGAAATGTGTGCATAAGTCCTTTGGTTTAAGCGTGACACTCATTTTGAGTTTTTATTGCTTTAAATGCATTTTCAGGCCGAGCTGAACACGTTTTTTTGACTTGGAATGTGTCTTCATAGGAATGAGATGTGTAGTCAAATTAATGCTCATTTAGGCTTCAGGAGGTCAACCTGAAATAAATACATGTTGAAATGTGTGCATAAGTCCTTTGGTTTAGGCGTGACACTCATTTTGAGTTTTAATTGCTTTAAATGCACTTTCAGGACGAGTTGAGCTCGTTTTTTGACTTTGAATGTATCTTCATAGGAATGAGGTGTGTCATCAAATTAATGATGATTTAGGCTTCAGGGGGTCAACCTGAACAAAATACATGTTGAAATGTGTGCATAAATCCTTTGGATTAGGTGTGACACTCAATTTGAGTTTTTATTGCTTTAAATGCATTTTCAGGCCGTACCGAGCTCGTTTTTTGACTTTGAATGTATCTTCATAGGAATGAGGTGTGTCATCAAATTAATGATGATTTAGGCTTCAGGGGGTCAACCTGAACAAAATACATGTTGAAATGTGTGCATAAGTCCTTTGGTTTAGGTGTGACACACAATTTGAGTTTTTATTGCTCTAAATGCATTTTCAGGCCGAGTTGAGCACGTTTCTGAGTATGAATGTATCTTCATAGGAATGAGTTGTCTAGTCAAATTAATGCTCATTTAGGCTTCAGGGGATCATCCTGAACAAAATACATGTTGAAGTGTGTGCATAGGTCCTTTGGTTTAGGTGTGACACTCATTTTGAGTTTTTATTGCTTTAAATGCATTTTCAGGCCGAGCTGAACACGTTTTTTTGACTTGGAATGTGTCTTCATAGAAATGAGATGTGTAGTCAAATTAATGCTCATTTAGGCTTCAGGAGGTCAACCTGAACTAAATCCATGTTGAAATGTGTGCCTAAGTCCTTCGGTTTAGGCGTGACACTCAATTTGAGTTTTAATTGCTTTAAATGCATTTTCAGGCCGACCCGAGCACGTTTTTGACTTTGAATGTATCTTCATAGGAATGAGATGTGTAGTCAAATTAATGCTCATTTAGGCTTCAGGAGGTCAACCTGAAATAAATACATGTTGAAATGTGTGCATAAGTCCTTTGGTTTAGGCGTGACACTCATTTTGAGTTTTTATTGCTTTAAATGCACTTTCAGGCCGAGTGGAGCACGTTTTTTGACTTTGAATGTATCTTCATAGGAATGAGATGTGTAGTCAAATTAATGCTCATTTAGGCTTCAGGAGGTCAACCTGAACAAAATACATGTTGAAATGTGTGCAAAAGTCCTTTGGTTTAGGCGTGACACTCAATTTGAGTTTTTATTGCTTTAAATGCATTTTCAGGCCGTACCGAGCACGTTTTTTGACTTTGAATGTATCTTCATAGGAATTTAGGTGTGTCATCAAATTAATGGTGATTTAGGCTTGAGGGGGTCAACCTGAACTAAATACATGTTGAAATGTGTGCATAAGCCCTGTGGTTTAAGCGTGACACTCATTTTGAGTTTTTATTGCTTTAAATGCACTTTCAGGCTGAGCCGAGCACGTTTTTGACTTTGAATGTATCTTCATAGGAATGAGATGTGTAGTCAAATTAATGCTCATTTAGGCTTCAGTAGGTCAACCTGAACAAAATACATGTTGAAATGTGTGCATAAGTCCTTTGGTTTAGGCGTGACACTCAATTTGAGTTTTTATTGCTTTAAATGCATTTTCAGGCCGAGCTGAACACGTTTTTTTGACTTGGAATGTGTCTTCATAGGAATGAGATGTGTAGTCAAATTAATGCTCATTTAGGCTTCAGGAGGTCAACCTGAAATAAATACATGTTGAAATGTGTGCATAAGTCCTTTGGTTTAGGCGTGACACTCATTTTGAGTTTTTATTGCTTTAAATGCACTTTCAGGCCGAGTAGAGCACGTTTTTTGACTTTGAATGTATCTTCATAGGAATAAGATGTGTAGTCAAATTAATGGTGATTTAGGCTTCAGGACGTCAACCTGAACTAAATACATGTTGAAATGTGTGCATAAGTCCTTTGGTTTAGGCGTGACACTCATTTTGAGTTTTTATTGCTTTAAATGCACTTTCAGGCCTAGTTGAGCACGTTTTGTGACTTTGAATGTACCTTCATAGGAATGAGTTGTGTAGTCAAATTAATGCTCATTTAGGCTTCAGGAGGTCAACCTAAACTAAATACATGTTGAAATGTGTGCATAAGTCCTTTGATTTAGGCGTGAAACTCATTTTGAGATTTTATTGCTTTAAATGCACTTTCAGGCCTAGTTGAGCACGTTTTGTGACTTTGAATGTACCTTCATAGGAATGAGTTGTATAGACAAAATAATGCTCATTTAGGCTTCAGAATGTCAACCTGAACTAAATACATGTTGAAATGTGTGTATAAGTCCTTTGGTTTAGACGTGACACTCAATTTGAGTTTTTATTGCTTTAAATGCATTTTCAGGCCGAGTAGAGCACGTTTTTTTACTTTAAATGTAGGTTTAGGTGTGACACTCATTTTGATTTTTTCTTGCTTTAAATGCATTTTCAGGACGAGTAGAGCACGTTTTTTTACTTTGAATGTATCTTCATAGGAATGAGTTGTGTAGTCAAATTAATGCTCATTTAGGCTTCAGGAGGTCAACCTGAACTAAATACACGTTGAAATGTGTGCATAAGTCCTTTGGTTTAGGCGTGACACTCATTTTGAGTTTTTATTGCTTTAAATGCACTTTCAGGCCGAGTAGAGCACGTTTTTTTACTTTGAATGTATCTTCATAGGAATAAGTTGTGTAGTCAAATTAATGCTCATTTAGGCTTCAGAATGTCAACCTGAACTAAATACATGTTGAAATGTGTGCATAAGTCCTTTGGTTTAGGCGTTACACTCATTTTCAGTTTTTATTGCTTTAAATGCACTTTCAGTCCGAGTTGAGCCCGTTTTTTTACTTTGAATGTATCTTCATAGGAATAAGTTGTGTAGTCAAATTAATGGTGATTTAGGCTTCAGGAGGTCAACCTGAACTAAATACATGTTGAAATGTGTGCATAAGTCCTTTGGTTTAGGCGTGACACTCATTTTGAGTTTTTATTGCTTTAAAGGCACTTTCAGGCCTAGTTGAGCACGTTTTGTGACTTTGAATGTACCTTCATAGGAATGAGTTGTGTAGTCAAATTAATGCTCATTTAGGCTTCAGGAGGTCAACCTGAACTAAATACATGTTGAAATGTGTGCATAAGTCCTTTGGTTTAGGCGTGACACTCATTTTCAGTTTTTATTGCTTTAAATGCACTTTCAGTCCGAGTTGAGCCCGTTTTTTTACTTTGAATGTATCTTCATAGGAATAAGTTGTGTAGTCAAATTAATGCTCATTTAGGCTTCAGAATGTCAACCTGAACTAAATACATGTTGAAATGTGTGCATAAGTCCTTTGGTTTAGGCGTCACACTCATTTTCAGTTTTTATTGCTTTAAATGCACTTTCAGTCCGAGTTGAGCCCGTTTTTTTACTTTGAATGTATCTTCATAGGAATAAGTTGTGTAGTCAAATTAATGCTGATTTAGGCTTCAGAATGTCAACCTGAACTAAATACATGTTGAAATGTGTGCATAAGTCCTTTGGTTTAGGCGTGACACTCATTTTCAGTTTTTATTGCTTTAAATGCACTTTCAGTCCGAGTTGAGACCGTTTTTTTACTTTGAATGTATCTTCATAGGAATAAGTTGTGTAGTCAAATTAATGGTGATTTCGGCTTCAGGAGGTCAACCTGAACTAAATACATGTTGAAATGTGTGCATAAGTCCTTTGGTTTAGGCGTGACACTCATTTTGAGTTTTTATTGCTTTCAATGCACTTTCAGGCCTAGTTGAGCACGTTTTGTGACTTTGAATGTACCTTCATAGGAATGAGTTGTGTAGTCAAATTAATGCTCATTTAGGCTTCAGGAGGTCAACCTAAACTAAATACATGTTGAAATGTGTGCATAAGTCCTTTGGTTTTGGTGTGACACTCAATTTGAGTGTTTATTGCTCTAAATGCACTTTCAGGCCTAGTTGAGCACGTTTTGTAACTTTGAATATATCTTCATAGGAATGAGTTGTTTGGTCAAATTAACGCTCATTTAGGCTTCAGGAGGTCAACCTGAACTAAATAAATGTTGAAATGTGTGCATAAGTCATTTGGTCTAGGCGTGACACTCATTATGAACCATTGATGAAAATAAGTTTTATTTTTAAAAAAGCCAAAAAATGTGAAAGGGACGAAATTACAAATGTCCTGTGTGTTTCACATAGAGTACATACAGGCCAGCAATCCCGCTCCCTCTCTTTCTCTGTGACACACACGCTTCCGAGCGCGCCAGCACGCAGCAAGCACACACACAAACGCACGCACACACACTCACACAAACGTACGCACAGACGAGCACGTATCGTAAACAACACACCAACGATGATTTAGATCAAAGAAACACTCACACATGTATGGGCACACTATCACGCGCGCGCAAACACACACACAAACTCATGAGAGGCACACACATCCGCACACGCTACGCATGTAAACAACATTTGGACACTGATTGAAGATCAAAGACTAACCCACGTGGAAGACTGAAAGATGCACAGCCAATCACCTAGGCTTTGCATCTTTTCACCTCCCCCTGCTCTCACACCACGTGGGCTAGATCCACTCGGGCTGTCATTGGTGGACGTCGTCGGTGTCAGAACAAATCAAGTGCAAGCAAAAGTTAAAACCTCTGAGTAATTCGTCATTTTTATCCGAATACAGTACTTTTTTTTGGGGGGGGGGTGCGCACAACACACACACGCACACACACACACGCACGCACCCACACAAACACACACAAACACACGCACACACCTACACACTCTCACACACGCACGCACACATACACTAGCACGCATCGGAAACAACACTTTAGACGTTGAAATGTGTGCAGACGTCCTTTGGTTTAGGCATGACACTCAATTTTAGTTTTTATTGATTCAAATGCATTTTCAGACAGAGCAGGGCACTTACTGACTTTGAATGTATCTTCATGGGAATGAGTTGTGTGATCAAATTAATGCTCATTTAGGCTTCAGGAGGTCAACCTGAACTAAATACATGTTGAAATGTGTGTATAAGTCCTTTGGTTTAGGCGTGACACTCATTTTGAGTTTTTATTGCTTTAAATGCATTTTCAGGCCGTGTAGAGCACGTTTTTTTACTTTGAATGTATCTTCATAGGAATAAGTTGTGTAGTCAAATTAATGCTCATTTAGGCTTCAGGAGGTCAACCTAAACTAAATACATGTTGAAATGTGTGCATAAGTCCTTTGATTTAGGCGTGAAACTCATTTTGAGATTTTATTGCTTTAAATGCACTTTCAGGCCTAGTTGAGCACGTTTTGTGACTTTGAATGTACCTTCATAGGAATGAGTTGTATAGACAAAATAATGCTCATTTAGGCTTCAGAATGTCAACCTGAACTAAATACATGTTGAAATGTGTGTATAAGTCCTTTGGTTTAGGCGTGACACTCAATTTGAGTTTTTATTGCTTTAAATGCATTTTCAGGCCGAGTAGAGCACGTTTTTTTACTTTAAATGTAGGTTTAGGTGTGACACTCATTTTGATTTTTTTCTTGCTTTAAATGCATTTTCAGGACGAGTAGAGCACGTTTTTTTACTTTGAATGTATCTTCATAGGAATGAGTTGTGTAGTCAAATTAATGCTCATTTAGGCTTCAGGAGGTCAACCTGAACTAAATACATGTTGAAATGTGTGCATAAGGCCTTTGGTTTAGGCGTGACACTCATTTTGAGTTTTTATTGCTTTAAATGCATTTTCAGGCCGAGTAGAGCACGTTTTTTTACTTTGAATGTATCTTCATAGGAATAAGTTGTGTAGTCAAATTAATGCTCATTTAGGCTTCAGGACGTCAACCTGAACTAAATACATGTTGAAATGTGTGCATAAGTCCTTTGGTTTTGGCGTGACACTCATTTTCAGTTTTTATTGCTTTAAATGCACTTTCAGTCCGAGTTGAGCCCGTTTTTTTACTTTGAATGTTCCTTCATAGGAATGAGTTGTGTAGTCAAATTAATGCTCATTTAGGCTTCAGGAGGTCAACCTGAACTAAATACATCTTGAAATGTGTGCATAAGTCCTTTGGTTTAGGCGTGACACTCATTTTCAGTTTTTATTGCTTTAAATGCACTTTCAGGCCTAGTTGAGCACGTTTTGTGACTTTGAATGTACCTTCATAGGAATGAGTTGTGTAGTCAAATTAATGCTCATTTAGGCTTCAGGACGTCAACCTGAACTAAATACATGTTGAAATGTGTGCATAAGTCCTTTGGTTTAGGCGTGACACTCATTTTCAGTTTTTATTGCTTTAAATGCACTTTCAGTCCGAGTTGAGCCCGTTTTTTTACTTTGAATGTTCCTTCATAGGAATAAGTTGTGTAGTCAAATTAATGCTCATTTAGGCTTCAGAATGTCAACCTGAACTAAATACATGTTGAAATGTGTGCATAAGTCCTTTGGTTTAGGCGTGACACTCATTTTGAGTTTTAATTGCTTTAAATGCATTTTCAGGCCGAGTAGAGCACGTTTCTGAGTTTGAATGTATCTTCATAGGAATGAGTTGTGTAGTCAAATAAATGCTCATTTAGGCTTCAGGAGGTCAACCTGAACTAAATACATGTTGAAATGTGTACATAAGTCCTTTGGTTTAGGTGTGACACCCAATTTGAGTTTTTATTGCTTTAAATGCATTTTCAGGCCGAGTAGAGCACGTTTTTGACTTTGAATGTATCTTCATAGGAATAAGTTGTGTAGTCAAATTAATGCTCATTTAGGCTTCAGAATGTCAACCTGAACTGAATACATGTTGAAATGTGTGCATAAGTCCTTTGGTTTAGGCGTGACACTCATTTTCAGTTTTTATTGCTCTAAATGCACTTTCAGTCCGAGTTGAGCCCGTTTTTTTACTTTGAATGTATCTTCATAGGAATAAGTTGTGTAGTCAAATTAATGCTCATTTAGGCTTCAGAATGTCAACCTGAACTAAATACATGTTGAAATGTGTGCATAAGTCCTTTGGTTTAGGCGTGACACTCATTTTCAGTTTTTATTGCTTTAAATGTACTTTCAGTCCGAGTTGAGCCCGTTTTTTTACTTTGAATGTTCCTTCATAGGAATGAGTTGTGTAGTCAAATTAATGCTCATTTAGGGTTCAGGAGGTCAACCTGAACTAAATACATGTTGAAATGTGTGCATAAGGCCTTTGGTTTAGGCGTGACACTCATTTTGAGTTTTTATTGCTTTAAATGCATTTTCAGGCCGAGTAGAGCACGTTTTTTTACTTTGAATGTATCTTCATAGGAATAAGTTGTGTAGTCAAATTAATGCTCATTTAGGCTTCAGGACGTCAACCTGAACTAAATACATGTTGAAATGTGTGCATAAGTCCTTTGGTTTAGGCGTGACACTCATTTTCAGTTTTTATTGCTTTAAATGCACTTTCAGGCCTAGTTGAGCACGTTTTGTGACTTTGAATGTACCTTCATAGGAATGAGTTGTGTAGTCAAATTAATGCTCATTTAGGCTTCAGGACGTCAACCTGAACTAAATACATGTTGAAATGTGTGCATAAGTCCTTTGGTTTAGGCGTGACACTCATTTTCAGTTTTTATTGCTTTAAATGCACTTTCAGTCCGAGTTGAGCCCGTTTTTTTACTTTGAATGTTCCTTCATAGGAATAAGTTGTGTAGTCAAATTAATGCTCATTTAGGCGTCAGAATGTCAACCTGAACTAAATACATGTTGAAATGTGTGCATAAGTCCTTTGGTTTAGGCGTGACACTCATTTTCAGTTTTTATTGCTTTAAATGCACTTTCAGTCCGAGTTGAGCCCTTTTTTTACTTTGAATGTACCTTCATAGGAATGAGTTGTGTAGTCAAATTAATGCTCATTTAGGCTTCAGGAGGTCAACCTGAACTAAATACATGTTGAAATGTGTGCATAAGTCCTTTGGTTTAGGCGTGACACTCATTTTCAGTTTTTATTGCTTTAAATGTACTTTCAGTCCGAGTTGAGCCCGTTTTTTTACTTTGAATGTTCCTTCATAGGAATGAGTTGTGTAGTCAAATTAATGCTCATTTAGGCTTCAGGAGGTCAACCTGAACTAAATACATGTTGAAATGTGTGCATAAGTCCTTTGGTTTAGGCGTGACACTCATTTTCAGTTTTTATTGCTTTAAATGCACTTTCAGGCCTCGTTGAGCACGTTTTTTTACTTTGAATGTTCCTTCATAGGAATGAGTTGTGTAGTCAAATTAATGCTCATTTAGGCTTCAGGAGGTCAACCTGAACTAAATACATGTTGAAATGTGTGCATAAGTCCTTTGGTTTAGGCGTGACACTCATTTTGAGTTTTTATTGCTTTAAATGCACTTTCAGGCCTAGTTGAGCACGTTATGTGACTTTGAATGTACCTTCATAGGAATGAGTTGTGTAGTCAAATTAATGCTCATTTAGGCTTCAGGAGGTCAACCTGAACTAAATACATGTTGAAATGTGTGCATAAGTCCTTTGGTTTAGGCGTGACACTCATTTTCAGTTTTTATTGCTTTAAATGTACTTTCAGTCCGAGTTGAGCCCGTTTTTTTACTTTGAATGTTCCTTCATAGGAATGAGTTGTGTAGTCAAATTAATGCTCATTTAGGCTTCAGGAGGTCAACCTGAACTAAATACATGTTTTAAATGTGTGCATAAGTCCTTTGGTTTAGGCGTGACAGTCATTTTCAGTTTTTATTGCTTTAAATGCACTTTCAGGCCTCGTTGAGCACGTTTTTTTACTTTGAATGTTCCTTCATAGGAATGAGTTGTGTAGTCAAATTAATGCTCATTTAGGCTTCAGGAGGTCAACCTGAACTAAATACATGTTGAAATGTGTGCATAAGGCCTTTGGTTTAGGCGTGACACTCATTTTGAGTTTTTATTGCTTTAAATGCATTTTCAGGCCGTGTAGAGCACGTTTTTTTACTTTGAATGTATCTTCATAGGAATAAGTTGTGTAGTCAAATTAATGCTCATTTAGGCTTCAGGACGTCAACCTGAACTAAATACATGTTGAAATGTGTGCATAAGTCCTTCGGTTTAGGCGTGACACTCATTTTCAGTTTTTATTGCTTTAAATGCACTTTCAGTCCGAGTTGAGCCCGTTTTTTTACTTTGAATGTATCTTCATAGGAATAAGTTGTGTAGTCAAATAAATGCTCATTTAGGCTTCAGGAGGTCAACCTGAACTAAATACATGTTGAAATGTGTACATAAGTCCTTTGGTTTAGGTGTGACACCCAATTTGAGTTTTTATTGCTTTAAATGCATTTTCAGGCCGAGTAGAGCACGTTTTTGACTTTGAATGTATCTTCATAGGAATAAGTTGTGTGGTCAAATTAATGCTCATTTAGGCTTCAGGACGTCAACCTGAACTAAATACATGTTGAAATGTGTGCATAAGTCCTTTGGTTTAGGCGTGACACTCATTTTCAGTTTTTATTGCTTTAAATGCACTTTCAGTCCGAGTTGAGCCCGTTTTTTTACTTTGAATGTATCTTCATAGGAATAAGATGTGTAGTCAAATTAATGGTGATTTAGGCTTCAGGACGTCAACCTGAACTAAATACATGTTGAAATGTGTGCATAAGTCCTTTGGTTTAGGCGTGACACTCATTTTGAGTTTTTATTGCTTTAAATGCACTTTCAGGCCTAGTTGAGCACGTTTTGTGACTTTGAATGTACCTTCATAGGAATGAGTTGTGTAGTCAAATTAATGCTCATTTAGGCTTCAGGAGGTCAACCTGAACTAAATACATGTTGAAATGTGTGCATAAGTCCTTTGGTTTAGGCGTGACACTCATTTTCAGTTTTTATTGATTTAAATGCACTTTCAGTCCGAGTTGAGCCCGTTTTTTTACTTTGAATGTATCTTCATAGGAAGAAGTTGTTTAGTCAAATTAATGCTCATTTAGGCTTCAGAATGTCAACCTGAACTAAATACATGTTGAAATGTGTGCATAAGTCCTTTGGTTTAGGCGTGACACTCATTTTGAGTTTTTATTGCTTTAAATGCACTTTCAGGCCTAGTTGAGCACGTTATGTGACTTTGAATGTACCTTCATAGGAATGAGTTGTGTAGTCAAATTAATGCTCATTTAGGCTTCAGGAGGTCAACCTGAACTAAATACATGTTGAAATGTGTGCATAAGTCCTTTGGTTTAGGCGTGACACTCATTTTCAGTTTTTATTGCTTTAAATGTACTTTCAGTCCGAGTTGATCCCGTTTTTTTACTTTGAATGTTCCTTCATAGGAATGAGTTGTGTAGTCAAATTAATGCTCATTTAGGCTTCAGAAGGTCAACCTGAACTAAATACATGTTGAAATGTGTGCATAAGTCCTTTGGTTTAGGCGTGACACTCATTTTCAGTTTTTATTGCTTTAAATGCACTTTCAGGCCTCGTTGAGCACGTTTTTTTACTTTGAATGTTCCTTCATAGGAATGAGTTGTGTAGTCAAATTAATGCTCATTTAGGCTTCAGGAGGTCAACCTGAACTAAATACATGTTGAAATGTGTGCATAAGTCCTTTGGTTTAGGCGTGACACTCATTTTGAGTTTTTATTGCTTTAAATGCACTTTCAGGCCTAGTTGAGCACGTTATGTGACTTTGAATGTACCTTCATAGGAATGAGTTGTGTAGTCAAATTAATGCTCATTTAGGCTTCAGGAGGTCAACCTGAACTAAATACATGTTGAAATGTGTGCATAAGTCCTTTGGTTTAGGCGTGACACTCATTTTCAGTTTTTATTGCTTTAAATGCACTTTCAGGCCTCGTTGAGCACGTTTTTTTACTTTGAATGTTCCTTCATAGGAATGAGTTGTGTAGTCAAATTAATGCTCATTTAGGCTTCAGGAGGTCAACCTGAACTAAATACATGTTGAAATGTGTGCATAAGGCCTTTGGTTTAGGCGTGACACTCATTTTGAGTTTTTATTGCTTTAAATGCATTTTCAGGCCGTGTAGAGCACGTTTTTTTACTTTGAATGTATCTTCATAGGAATAAGTTGTGTAGTCAAATTAATGCTCATTTAGGCTTCAGGACGTCAACCTGAACTAAATACATGTTGAAATGTGTGCATAAGTCCTTCGGTTTAGGCGTGACACTCATTTTCAGTTTTTATTGCTTTAAATGCACTTTCAGTCCGAGTTGAGCCCGTTTTTTTACTTTGAATGTATCTTCATAGGAATAAGTTGTGTAGTCAAATTAATGCTCATTTAGGCTTCAGAATGTCAACCTGAACTAAATACATGTTGAAATGTGTGCATAAGTCCTTTGGTTTAGGCGTGACACTCATTTTCAGTTTTTATTGCTTTAAATGCACTTTCAGTCCGAGTTGAGCCCGTTTTTTTACTTTGAATGTTCCTTCATAGGAATAAGTTGTGTAGTCAAATTAATGCTCATTTAGGCGTCAGAATGTCAACCTGAACTAAATACATGTTGAAATGTGTGCATAAGTCCTTTGGTTTAGGCGTGACACTCATTTTCAGTTTTTATTGCTTTAAATGCACTTTCAGTCCGAGTTGAGCCCTTTTTTTACTTTGAATGTACCTTCATAGGAATGAGTTGTGTAGTCAAATTAATGCTCATTTAGGCTTCAGGAGGTCAACCTGAACTAAATACATGTTGAAATGTGTGCATAAGTCCTTTGGTTTAGGCGTGACACTCATTTTCAGTTTTTATTGCTTTAAATGTACTTTCAGTCCGAGTTGAGCCCGTTTTTTTACTTTGAATGTTCCTTCATAGGAATGAGTTGTGTAGTCAAATTAATGCTCATTTAGGCTTCAGGAGGTCAACCTGAACTAAATACATGTTGAAATGTGTGCATAAGTCCTTTGGTTTAGGCGTGACACTCATTTTCAGTTTTTATTGCTTTAAATGCACTTTCAGGCCTCGTTGAGCACGTTTTTTTACTTTGAATGTTCCTTCATAGGAATGAGTTGTGTAGTCAAATTAATGCTCATTTAGGCTTCAGGAGGTCAACCTGAACTAAATACATGTTGAAATGTGTGCATAAGTCCTTTGGTTTAGGCGTGACACTCATTTTGAGTTTTTATTGCTTTAAATGCACTTTCAGGCCTAGTTGAGCACGTTATGTGACTTTGAATGTACCTTCATAGGAATGAGTTGTGTAGTCAAATTAATGCTCATTTAGGCTTCAGGAGGTCAACCTGAACTAAATACATGTTGAAATGTGTGCATAAGTCCTTTGGTTTAGGCGTGACACTCATTTTCAGTTTTTATTGCTTTAAATGTACTTTCAGTCCGAGTTGAGCCCGTTTTTTTACTTTGAATGTTCCTTCATAGGAATGAGTTGTGTAGTCAAATTAATGCTCATTTAGGCTTCAGGAGGTCAACCTGAACTAAATACATGTTGAAATGTGTGCATAAGTCCTTTGGTTTAGGCGTGACAGTCATTTTCAGTTTTTATTGCTTTAAATGCACTTTCAGGCCTCGTTGAGCACGTTTTTTTACTTTGAATGTTCCTTCATAGGAATGAGTTGTGTAGTCAAATTAATGCTCATTTAGGCTTCAGGAGGTCAACCTGAACTAAATACATGTTGAAATGTGTGCATAAGGCCTTTGGTTTAGGCGTGACACTCATTTTGAGTTTTTATTGCTTTAAATGCATTTTCAGGCCGTGTAGAGCACGTTTTTTTACTTTGAATGTATCTTCATAGGAATAAGTTGTGTAGTCAAATTAATGCTCATTTAGGCTTCAGGACGTCAACCTGAACTAAATACATGTTGAAATGTGTGCATAAGTCCTTCGGTTTAGGCGTGACACTCATTTTCAGTTTTTATTGCTTTAAATGCACTTTCAGTCCGAGTTGAGCCCGTTTTTTTACTTTGAATGTATCTTCATAGGAATAAGTTGTGTAGTCAAATTAATGCTCATTTAGGCTTCAGAATGTCAACCTGAACTAAATACATGTTGAAATGTGTGCATAAGTCCTTTGGTTTAGGCGTGACACTCATTTTCAGTTTTTATTGCTTTAAATGCACTTTCAGTCCGAGTTGAGCCCGTTTTTTTACTTTGAATGTTCCTTCATAGGAATAAGTTGTGTAGTCAAATTAATGCTCATTTAGGCGTCAGAATGTCAACCTGAACTAAATACATGTTGAAATGTGTGCATAAGTCCTTTGGTTTAGGCGTGACACTCATTTTCAGTTTTTATTGCTTTAAATGCACTTTCAGTCCGAGTTGAGCCCTTTTTTTACTTTGAATGTTCCTTCATAGGAATGAGTTGTGTAGTCAAATTAATGCTCATTTAGGCTTCAGGAGGTCAACCTGAACTAAATACATGTTGAAATGTGTGCATAAGTCCTTTGGTTTAGGTGTGACACTCATTTTCAGTTTTTATTGCTTTAAATGCACTTTCAGTCCGAGTTGAGCCCGTTTTTTTACTTTGAATGTATCTTCATAGGAATAAGTTGTGTAGTCAAATTAATGCTCATTTAGGCTCTAGAATGTCAACCTGAACTAAATACATGTTGAAATGTGTGCATAAGTCCTTTGGTTTAGGCGTGACACTCATTTTCAGTTTTTATTGCTTTAAATGCACTTTCAGTCCGAGTTCAGCCCGTTTTTTTACTTTGAATGTTCCTTCATAGGAATGAGTTGTGTAGTCAAATTAATGCTCATTTAGGCTTCAGGAGGTCAACCTGAACTAAATACATGTTGAAATGTGTGCATAAGGCCTTTGGTTTAGGCGTGACACTCATTTTGAGTTATTATTGCTTTAAATGCATTTTCAGGCCGAGTAGAGCATGTTTTTTACTTTGAATGTATCTTCATAGGAATAAGTTGTGTAGTCAAATTAATGCTCATTTAGGCTTCAGGACGTCAACCTGAACTAAATACATGTTGAAATGTGTGCATAAGTCCTTTGGTTTAGGCGTGACACTCATTTTCAGTTTTTATTGCTTTAAATGCACTTTCAGTCCGAGTTGAGCCCGTTTTTTTACTTTGAATGTATCTTCATAGGAATAAGATGTGTAGTCAAATTAATGGTGATTTAGGCTTCAGGACGTCAACCTGAACTAAATACATGTTGAAATGTGTGCATAAGTCCTTTGGTTTAGGCGTGACACTCATTTTGAGTTTTTATTGCTTTAAATGCACTTTCAGGCCTAGTTGAGCACGTTTTGTGACTTTGAATGTACCTTCATAGGAATGAGTTGTGTAGTCAAATTAATGCTCATTTAGGCTTCAGGAGGTCAACCTGAACTAAATACATGTTGAAATGTGTGCATAAGTCCTTTGGTTTAGGCGTGACACTCATTTTCAGTTTTTATTGATTTAAATGCACTTTCAGTCCGAGTTGAGCCCGTTTTTTTACTTTGAATGTATCTTCATAGGAAGAAGTTGTGTAGTCAAATTAATGCTCATTTAGGCTTCAGAATGTCAACCTGAACTAAATACATGTTGAAATGTGTGCATAAGTCCTTTGGTTTAGGCGTGACACTCATTTTGAGTTTTTATTGCTTTAAATGCACTTTCAGGCCTAGTTGAGCACGTTATGTGACTTTGAATGTACCTTCATAGGAATGAGTTGTGTAGTCAAATTAATGCTCATTTAGGCTTCAGGAGGTCAACCTGAACTAAATACATGTTGAAATGTGTGCATAAGTCCTTTGGTTTAGGCGTGACACTCATTTTCAGTTTTTATTGCTTTAAATGTACTTTCAGTCCGAGTTGATCCCGTTTTTTTACTTTGAATGTTCCTTCATAGGAATGAGTTGTGTAGTCAAATTAATGCTCATTTAGGCTTCAGAAGGTCAACCTGAACTAAATACATGTTGAAATGTGTGCATAAGTCCTTTGGTTTAGGCGTGACACTCATTTTCAGTTTTTATTGCTTTAAATGCACTTTCAGGCCTCGTTGAGCACGTTTTTTTACTTTGAATGTTCCTTCATAGGAATGAGTTGTGTAGTCAAATTAATGCTCATTTAGGCTTCAGGAGGTCAACCTGAACTAAATACATGTTGAAATGTGTGCATAAGTCCTTTGGTTTAGGCGTGACACTCATTTTGAGTTTTTATTGCTTTAAATGCACTTTCAGGCCTAGTTGAGCACGTTATGTGACTTTGAATGTACCTTCATAGGAATGAGTTGTGTAGTCAAATTAATGCTCATTTAGGCTTCAGGAGGTCAACCTGAACTAAATACATGTTGAAATGTGTGCATAAGTCCTTTGGTTTAGGCGTGACACTCATTTTCAGTTTTTATTGCTTTAAATGCACTTTCAGGCCTCGTTGAGCACGTTTTTTTACTTTGAATGTTCCTTCATAGGAATGAGTTGTGTAGTCAAATTAATGCTCATTTAGGCTTCAGGAGGTCAACCTGAACTAAATACATGTTGAAATGTGTGCATAAGGCCTTTGGTTTAGGCGTGACACTCATTTTGAGTTTTTATTGCTTTAAATGCATTTTCAGGCCGTGTAGAGCACGTTTTTTTACTTTGAATGTATCTTCATAGGAATAAGTTGTGTAGTCAAATTAATGCTCATTTAGGCTTCAGGACGTCAACCTGAACTAAATACATGTTGAAATGTGTGCATAAGTCCTTCGGTTTAGGCGTGACACTCATTTTCAGTTTTTATTGCTTTAAATGCACTTTCAGTCCGAGTTGAGCCCGTTTTTTTACTTTGAATGTATCTTCATAGGAATAAGTTGTGTAGTCAAATTAATGCTCATTTAGGCTTCAGAATGTCAACCTGAACTAAATACATGTTGAAATGTGTGCATAAGTCCTTTGGTTTAGGCGTGACACTCATTTTCAGTTTTTATTGCTTTAAATGCACTTTCAGTCCGAGTTGAGCCCGTTTTTTTACTTTGAATGTTCCTTCATAGGAATAAGTTGTGTAGTCAAATTAATGCTCATTTAGGCGTCAGAATGTCAACCTGAACTAAATACATGTTGAAATGTGTGCATAAGTCCTTTGGTTTAGGCGTGACACTCATTTTCAGTTTTTATTGCTTTAAATGCACTTTCAGTCCGAGTTGAGCCCTTTTTTTACTTTGAATGTACCTTCATAGGAATGAGTTGTGTAGTCAAATTAATGCTCATTTAGGCTTCAGGAGGTCAACCTGAACTAAATACATGTTGAAATGTGTGCATAAGTCCTTTGGTTTAGGCGTGACACTCATTTTCAGTTTTTATTGCTTTAAATGTACTTTCAGTCCGAGTTGAGCCCGTTTTTTTACTTTGAATGTTCCTTCATAGGAATGAGTTGTGTAGTCAAATTAATGCTCATTTAGGCTTCAGGAGGTCAACCTGAACTAAATACATGTTGAAATGTGTGCATAAGTCCTTTGGTTTAGGCGTGACACTCATTTTCAGTTTTTATTGCTTTAAATGCACTTTCAGGCCTCGTTGAGCACGTTTTTTTACTTTGAATGTTCCTTCATAGGAATGAGTTGTGTAGTCAAATTAATGCTCATTTAGGCTTCAGGAGGTCAACCTGAACTAAATACATGTTGAAATGTGTGCATAAGTCCTTTGGTTTAGGCGTGACACTCATTTTGAGTTTTTATTGCTTTAAATGCACTTTCAGGCCGAGTTGAGCACGTTATGTGACTTTGAATGTACCTTCATAGGAATGAGTTGTGTAGTCAAATTAATGCTCATTTAGGCTTCAGGAGGTCAACCTGAACTAAATACATGTTGAAATGTGTGCATAAGTCCTTTGGTTTAGGCGTGACACTCATTTTCAGTTTTTATTGCTTTAAATGTACTTTCAGTCCGAGTTGAGCCCGTTTTTTTACTTTGAATGTTCCTTCATAGGAATGAGTTGTGTAGTCAAATTAATGCTCATTTAGGCTTCAGGAGGTCAACCTGAACTAAATACATGTTGAAATGTGTGCATAAGTCCTTTGGTTTAGGCGTGACAGTCATTTTCAGTTTTTATTGCTTTAAATGCACTTTCAGGCCTCGTTGAGCACGTTTTTTTACTTTGAATGTTCCTTCATAGGAATGAGTTGTGTAGTCAAATTAATGCTCATTTAGGCTTCAGGAGGTCAACCTGAACTAAATACATGTTGAAATGTGTGCATAAGGCCTTTGGTTTAGGCGTGACACTCATTTTGAGTTTTTATTGCTTTAAATGCATTTTCAGGCCGTGTAGAGCACGTTTTTTTACTTTGAATGTATCTTCATAGGAATAAGTTGTGTAGTCAAATTAATGCTCATTTAGGCTTCAGGACGTCAACCTGAACTAAATACATGTTGAAATGTGTGCATAAGTCCTTCGGTTTAGGCGTGACACTCATTTTCAGTTTTTATTGCTTTAAATGCACTTTCAGTCCGAGTTGAGCCCGTTTTTTTACTTTGAATGTATCTTCATAGGAATAAGTTGTGTAGTCAAATTAATGCTCATTTAGGCTTCAGAATGTCAACCTGAACTAAATACATGTTGAAATGTGTGCATAAGTCCTTTGGTTTAGGCGTGACACTCATTTTCAGTTTTTATTGCTTTAAATGCACTTTCAGTCCGAGTTGAGCCCGTTTTTTTACTTTGAATGTTCCTTCATAGGAATAAGTTGTGTAGTCAAATTAATGCTCATTTAGGCGTCAGAATGTCAACCTGAACTAAATACATGTTGAAATGTGTGCATAAGTCCTTTGGTTTAGGCGTGACACTCATTTTCAGTTTTTATTGCTTTAAATGCACTTTCAGTCCGAGTTGAGCCCTTTTTTTACTTTGAATGTTCCTTCATAGGAATGAGTTGTGTAGTCAAATTAATGCTCATTTAGGCTTCAGGAGGTCAACCTGAACTAAATACATGTTGAAATGTGTGCATAAGTCCTTTGGTTTAGGTGTGACACTCATTTTCAGTTTTTATTGCTTTAAATGCACTTTCAGTCCGAGTTGAGCCCGTTTTTTTACTTTGAATGTATCTTCATAGGAATAAGTTGTGTAGTCAAATTAATGCTCATTTAGGCTCTAGAATGTCAACCTGAACTAAATACATGTTGAAATGTGTGCATAAGTCCTTTGGTTTAGGCGTGACACTCATTTTCAGTTTTTATTGCTTTAAATGCACTTTCAGTCCGAGTTCAGCCCGTTTTTTTACTTTGAATGTTCCTTCATAGGAATGAGTTGTGTAGTCAAATTAATGCTCATTTAGGCTTCAGGAGGTCAACCTGAACTAAATACATGTTGAAATGTGTGCATAAGGCCTTTGGTTTAGGCGTGACACTCATTTTGAGTTATTATTGCTTTAAATGCATTTTCAGGCCGAGTAGAGCATGTTTTTTACTTTGAATGTATCTTCATAGGAATAAGTTGTGTAGTCAAATTAATGCTCATTTAGGCTTCAGGACGTCAACCTGAACTAAATACATGTTGAAATGTGTGCATAAGTCCTTTGGTTTAGGCGTGACACTCATTTTCAGTTTTTATTGCTTTAAATGCACTTTCAGTCCGAGTTGAGCCCGTTTTTTTACTTTGAATGTTCCTTCATAGGAATAAGTTGTGTAGTCAAATTAATGCTCATTTAGGCTTCAGAATGTCAACCTGAACTAAATACATGTTGAAATGTGTGCATAAGTCCTTTGGTTTAGGCGTGACACTCATTTTGAGTTTTTATTGCTTTAAATGCATTTTCAGGCCGAGTAGAGCACGTTTCTGAGTTTGAATGTATCTTCATAGGAATGAGTTGTGTAGTCAAATAAATGCTCATTTAGGCTTCAGGAGGTCAACCTGAACTAAATACATGTTGAAATGTGTACATAAGTCCTTTGGTTTAGGTGTGACACCCAATTTGAGTTTTTATTGCTTTAAATGCATTTTCAGGCCGAGTAGAGCACGTTTTTGACTTTGAATGTATCTTCATAGGAATAAGTTGTGTGGTCAAATTAATGCTCATTTAGGCTTCAGAATGTCAACCTGAACTGAATACATGTTGAAATGTGTGCATAAGTCCTTTGGTTTAGGCGTGACACTCATTTTCAGTTTTTATTGCTCTAAATGCACTTTCAGTCCGAGTTGAGCCCGTTTTTTTACTTTGAATGTATCTTCATAGGAATAAGTTGTGTAGTCAAATTAATGCTCATTTAGGCTTCAGAATGTCAACCTGAACTAAATACATGTTGAAATGTGTGCATAAGTCCTTTGGTTTAGGCGTGACACTCATTTTCAGTTTTTATTGCTTTAAATGTACTTTCAGTCCGAGTTGAGCCCGTTTTTTTACTTTGAATGTTCCTTCATAGGAATGAGTTGTGTAGTCAAATTAATGCTCATTTAGGCTTCAGAATGTCAACCTGAACTAAATACATGTTGAAATGTGTGCATAAGTCCTTTGGTTTAGGCGTGACACTCATTTTCAGTTTTTATTGCTTTAAATGCACTTTCAGTCCGAGTTGAGCCCGTTTTTTTACTTTGAATGTATCTTCATAGGAAGAAGTTGTGTAGTCAAATTAATGCTCATTTAGGCTTCAGAATGTCAACCTGAACTAAATACATGTTGAAATGTGTGCATAAGTCCTTTGGTTTAGGCGTGACACTCATTTTGAGTTTTTATTGCTTTAAATGCACTTTCAGGCCTAGTTGAGCACGTTATGTGACTTTGAATGTACCTTCATAGGAATGAGTTGTGTAGTCAAATTAATGCTCATTTAGGCTTCAGGAGGTCAACCTAAACTAAATACATGTTGAAATGTGTGCATAAGTCCTTTGATTTAGGCGTGAAACTCATTTTGAGATTTTATTGCTTTAAATGCACTTTCAGGCCTAGTTGAGCACGTTTTGTGACTTTGAATGTACCTTCATAGGAATGAGTTGTATAGACAAAATAATGCTCATTTAGGCTTCAGAATGTCAACCTGAACTAAATACATGTTGAAATGTGTGTATAAGTCCTTTGGTTTAGGCGTGACACTCAATTTGAGTTTTTATTGCTTTAAATGCATTTTCAGGCCGAGTAGAGCACGTTTTTTTACTTTAAATGTAGGTTTAGGTGTGACACTCATTTTGATTTTTTCTTGCTTTAAATGCATTTTCAGGACGAGTAGAGCACGTTTTTTTACTTTGAATGTATCTTCATAGGAATGAGTTGTGTAGTCAAATTAATGCTCATTTAGGCTTCAGGAGGTCAACCTGAACTAAATACACGTTGAAATGTGTGCATAAGTCCTTTGGTTTAGGCGTGACACTCATTTTGAGTTTTTATTGCTTTAAATGCACTTTCAGGCCGAGTAGAGCACGTTTTTTTACTTTGAATGTATCTTCATAGGAATAAGTTGTGTAGTCAAATTAATGCTCATTTAGGCTTCAGAATGTCAACCTGAACTAAATACATGTTGAAATGTGTGCATAAGTCCTTTGGTTTAGGCGTGACACTCATTTTCAGTTTTTATTGCTTTAAATGCACTTTCAGGCCTCGTTGAGCACGTTTTTTTACTTTGAATGTTCCTTCATAGGAATGAGTTGTGTAGTCAAATTAATGCTCATTTAGGCTTCAGGAGGTCAACCTGAACTAAATACATGTTGAAATGTGTGCATAAGGCCTTTGGTTTAGGCGTGACACTCATTTTGAGTTATTATTGCTTTAAATGCATTTTCAGGCCGAGTAGAGCATGTTTTTTTACTTTGAATGTATCTTCATAGGAATAAGTTGTGTAGTCAAATTAATGCTCATTTAGGCTTCAGGACGTCAACCTGAACTAAATACATGTTGAAATGTGTGCATAAGTCCTTTGGTTTAGGCGTGACACTCATTTTCAGTTTTTATTGCTTTAAATGCACTTTCAGTCCGAGTTGAGCCCGTTTTTTTACTTTGAATGTTCCTTCATAGGAATAAGTTGTGTAGTCAAATTAATGCTCATTTAGGCTTCAGAATGTCAACCTGAACTAAATACATGTTGAAATGTGTGCATAAGTCCTTTGGTTTAGGCGTGACACTCATTTTGAGTTTTTATTGCTTTAAATGCATTTTCAGGCCGAGTAGAGCACGTTTCTGAGTTTGAATGTATCTTCATAGGAATGAGTTGTGTAGTCAAATAAATGCTCATTTAGGCTTCAGGAGGTCAACCTGAACTAAATACATGTTGAAATGTGTACATAAGTCCTTTGGTTTAGGTGTGACACCCAATTTGAGTTTTTATTGCTTTAAATGCATTTTCAGGCCGAGTAGAGCACGTTTTTGACTTTGAATGTATCTTCATAGGAATAAGTTGTGTGGTCAAATTAATGCTCATTTAGGCTTCAGAATGTCAACCTGAACTGAATACATGTTGAAATGTGTGCATAAGTCCTTTGGTTTAGGCGTGACACTCATTTTCAGTTTTTATTGCTCTAAATGCACTTTCAGTCCGAGTTGAGCCCGTTTTTTTACTTTGAATGTATCTTCATAGGAATAAGTTGTGTAGTCAAATTAATGCTCATTTAGGCTTCAGAATGTCAACCTGAACTAAATACATGTTGAAATGTGTGCATAAGTCCTTTGGTTTAGGCGTGACACTCATTTTCAGTTTTTATTGCTTTAAATGTACTTTCAGTCCGAGTTGAGCCCGTTTTTTTACTTTGAATGTTCCTTCATAGGAATGAGTTGTGTAGTCAAATTAATGCTCATTTAGGCTTCAGAATGTCAACCTGAACTAAATACATGTTGAAATGTGTGCATAAGTCCTTTGGTTTAGGCGTGACACTCATTTTCAGTTTTTATTGCTTTAAATGCACTTTCAGTCCGAGTTGAGCCCGTTTTTTTACTTTGAATGTATCTTCATAGGAATAAGTTGTGTAGTCAAATTAATGCTCATTTAGGCTTCAGAATGTCAACCTGAACTAAATACATGTTGAAATGTGTGCATAAGGCCTTTGGTTTAGGCGTGACACTCATTTTGAGTTTTTATTGCTTTAAATGCATTTTCAGGCCGAGTAGAGCACGTTTTTTTACTTTGAATGTATCTTCATAGGAATGAGTTGTGTAGTCAAATTAATGGTGATTTAGGCTTCAGGACGTCAACCTGAACTAAATACATGTTGAAATGTGTGCATAAGTCCTTTGGTTTAGGCGTGACACTCATTTTGAGTTTTTATTGCTTTAAATGCACTTTCAGGCCTAGTTGAGCACGTTTTGTGACTTTGAATGTACCTTCATAGGAATGAGTTGTGTAGTCAAATTAATGCTCATTTAGGCTTCAGGAGGTCAACCTGAACTAAATACATGTTGAAATGTGTGCATAAGTCCTTTGGTTTAGGCGTGACACTCATTTTCAGTTTTTATTGCTTTAAATGCACTTTCAGTCCGAGTTGAGCCCGTTTTTTTACTTTGAATGTATCTTCATAGGAAGAAGTTGTGTAGTCAAATTAATGCTCATTTAGGCTTCAGAATGTCAACCTGAACTAAATACATGTTGAAATGTGTGCATAAGTCCTTTGGTTTAGGCGTGACACTCATTTTGAGTTTTTATTGCTTTAAATGCACTTTCAGGCCTAGTTGAGCACGTTATGTGACTTTGAATGTACCTTCATAGGAATGAGTTGTGTAGTCAAATTAATGCTCATTTAGGCTTCAGGAGGTCAACCTAAACTAAATACATGTTGAAATGTGTGCATAAGTCCTTTGATTTAGGCGTGAAACTCATTTTGAGATTTTATTGCTTTAAATGCACTTTCAGGCCTAGTTGAGCACGTTTTGTGACTTTGAATGTACCTTCATAGGAATGAGTTGTATAGACAAAATAATGCTCATTTAGGCTTCAGAATGTCAACCTGAACTAAATACATGTTGAAATGTGTGTATAAGTCCTTTGGTTTAGGCGTGACACTCAATTTGAGTTTTTATTGCTTTAAATGCATTTTCAGGCCGAGTAGAGCACGTTTTTTTACTTTAAATGTAGGTTTAGGTGTGACACTCATTTTGATTTTTTCTTGCTTTAAATGCATTTTCAGGACGAGTAGAGCACGTTTTTTTACTTTGAATGTATCTTCATAGGAATGAGTTGTGTAGTCAAATTAATGCTCATTTAGGCTTCAGGAGGTCAACCTGAACTAAATACACGTTGAAATGTGTGCATAAGTCCTTTGGTTTAGGCGTGACACTCATTTTGAGTTTTTATTGCTTTAAATGCACTTTCAGGCCGAGTAGAGCACGTTTTTTTACTTTGAATGTATCTTCATAGGAATAAGTTGTGTAGTCAAATTAATGCTCATTTAGGCTTCAGAATGTCAACCTGAACTAAATACATGTTGAAATGTGTGCATAAGTCCTTTGGTTTAGGCGTGACACTCATTTTCAGTTTTTATTGCTTTAAATGCACTTTCAGGCCGAGTAGAGCACGTTTTTTTACTTTGAATGTATCTTCATAGGAATAAGTTGTGTAGTCAAATTAATGCTCATTTAGGCTTCAGAATGTCAACCTGAACTAAATACATGTTGAAATGTGTGCATAAGTCCTTTGGTTTAGGCGTGACACTCATTTTCAGTTTTTATTGCTTTAAATGCACTTTCAGTCCGAGTTGAGCCCGTTTTTTTACTTTGAATGTATCTTCATAGGAATAAGTTGTGTAGTCAAATTAATGGTGATTTAGGCTTCAGGAGGTCAACCTGAACTAAATACATGTTGAAATGTGTGCATAAGTCCTTTGGTTTAGGCGTGACACTCATTTTCAGTTTTTATTGCTTTAAATGCACTTTCAGTCCGAGTTGAGACCGTTTTTTTACTTTGAATGTATCTTCATAGGAATAAGTTGTGTAGTCAAATTAATGGTGATTTAGGCTTCAGGAGGTCAACCTGAACTAAATACATGTTGAAATGTGTGCATAAGTCCTTTGGTTTAGGCGTGACACTCATTTTGAGTTTTTATTGCTTTCAATGCACTTTCAGGCCTAGTTGAGCACGTTTTGTGACTTTGAATGTACCTTCATAGGAATGAGTTGTGTAGTCAAATTAATGCTCATTTAGGCTTCAGGAGGTCAACCTAAACTAAATACATGTTGAAATGTGTGCATAAGTCCTTTGGTTTTGGTGTGACACTCAATTTGAGTGTTCATTGCTTTAAATGCACTTTCAGGCCTAGTTGAGCACGTTTTGTAACTTTGAATATATCTTCATAGGAATGAGTTGTTTGGTCAAATTAACGCTCATTTAGGCTTCAGGAGGTCAACCTGAACTAAATAAATGTTGAAATGTGTGCATAAGTCATTTGGTCTAGGCGTGACACTCATTATGAACCATTGATGAAAATAAGTTTTATTTTTAAAAAAGCCAAAAAATGTGAAAGGGACGAAATTACAAATGTCCTGTGTGTTTCACATAGAGTACATACAGGCCAGCGATCCCGCTCCCTCTCTTTCTCTGTGACACACACGCTTCCGAGCGCGCCAGCACGCAGCAAGCACACACACAAACGCACGCACACACACTCACACAAACGTACGCACAGACGAGCACGTATCGTAAACAACACACCAACGATGATTTAGATCAAAGAAACACTCACACATGTATGGGCACACTATCACGCGCGCGCAAACACACACACAAACTCATGAGAGGCACACACATCCGCACACGCTACGCATGTAAACAACATTTGGACACTGATTGAAGATCAAAGACTAACCCACGTGGAAGACTGAAAGATGCACAGCCAATCACCTAGGCTTTGCATCTTTTCACCTCCCCCTGCTCTCACACCACGTGGGCTAGATCCACTCGGGCTGTCATTGGTGGACGTCGTCGGTGTCAGAACAAATCAAGTGCAAGCAAAAGTTAAAACCTCTGAGTAATTCGTCATTTTTATCCGAATACAGTACTTTTTTTGGGGGGGGGGTGCGCACAACACACACACGCACACACACACACGCACGCACCCACACAAACACACACAAACACACGCACACACCTACACACTCTCACACACGCACGCACACATACACTAGCACGCATCGGAAACAACACTTTAGACGTTGAAATGTGTGCAGACGTCCTTTGGTTTAGGCATGACACTCAATTTTAGTTTTTATTGATTCAAATGCATTTTCAGACAGAGCAGGGCACTTACTGACTTTGAATGTATCTTCATGGGAATGAGTTGTGTGATCAAATTAATGCTCATTTAGGCTTCAGGAGGTCAACCTAAACTAAATACATGTTGAAATGTGTGCATAAGTCCTTTGATTTAGGCGTGAAACTCATTTTGAGATTTTATTGCTTTAAATGCACTTTCAGGCCTAGTTGAGCACGTTTTGTGACTTTGAATGTACCTTCATAGGAATGAGTTGTATAGACAAAATAATGCTCATTTAGGCTTCAGAATGTCAACCTGAACTAAATACATGTTGAAATGTGTGTATAAGTCCTTTGGTTTAGGCGTGACACTCAATTTGAGTTTTTATTGCTTTAAATGCATTTTCAGGCCGAGTAGAGCACGTTTTTTTACTTTAAATGTAGGTTTAGGTGTGACACTCATTTTGATTTTTTCTTGCTTTAAATGCATTTTCAGGACGAGTAGAGCACGTTTTTTTACTTTGAATGTATCTTCATAGGAATGAGTTGTGTAGTCAAATTAATGCTCATTTAGGCTTCAGGAGGTCAACCTGAACTAAATACACGTTGAAATGTGTGCATAAGTCCTTTGGTTTAGGCGTGACACTCATTTTGAGTTTTTATTGCTTTAAATGCACTTTCAGGCCGAGTAGAGCACGTTTTTTTACTTTGAATGTATCTTCATAGGAATAAGTTGTGTAGTCAAATTAATGCTCATTTAGGCTTCAGAATGTCAACCTGAACTAAATACATTTTGAAATGTGTGCATAAGTCCTTTGGTTTAGGCGTTACACTCATTTTCAGTTTTTATTGCTTTAAATGCACTTTCAGTCCGAGTTGAGCCCGTTTTTTTATTTTGAATGTATCTTCATAGGAATAAGTTGTGTAGTCAAATTAATGGTGATTTAGGCTTCAGGAGGTCAACCTGAACTAAATACATGTTGAAATGTGTGCATAAGTCCTTTGGTTTAGGCGTGACACTCATTTTGAGTTTTTATTGCTTTAAATGCACTTTCAGGCCTCGTTGAGCACGTTTTGTGACTTTGAATGTATCTTCATAGGAATGAGTTGTGTAGTCAAATTAATGCTCATTTAGGCTTCAGAATGTCAACCTGAACTAAATACATGTTGAAATGTGTGCATAAGTCCTTTGGTTTAGGCGTGACACTCATTTTGAGTTTTTATTGCTTTAAAATGCACTTTCAGGCCTAGTTGAGCACGTTTTGTGACTTTGAATGTATCTTCATAGGAATGAGTTGTGTGATCAAATTAATGGTGATTTAGGCTTCAGGAGGTCAACCTGAACTAAATACATGTTGAAATGTGTGCATAAGTCCTTTGGTTTAGGCGTGACACTCATTTTGAGTTTTTATTGCTTTCAATGCACTTTCAGGCCTAGTTGAGCACGTTTTGTGACTTTGAATGTACCTTCATAGGAATGAGTTGTGTAGTCAAATTAATGCTCATTTAGGCATCAGGAGGTCAACCTGAACTAAATACATGTTGAAATGTGTGCATAAGTCCTTTGGTTTAGGTGTGACACTCATTTTCAGTTTTTATTGCTTTAAATGCACTTTCAGTCCGAGTTGAGCCCGTTTTTTTACTTTGAATGTATCTTCATAGGAATAAGTTGTGTAGTCAAATTAATGCTCATTTAGGCTTCAGAATGTCAACCTGAACTAAATACATGTTGAAATGTGTGCATAAGGCCTTTGGTTTAGGCGTGACACTCATTTTGAGTTTTTATTGCTTTAAATGCATTTTCAGGCCGAGTAGAGCACGTTTTTTTACTTTGAATGTATCTTCATAGGAATAAGTTGTGTAGTCAAATTAATGCTCATTTAGGCTTCAGGACATCAACCTGAACTAAATACATGTTGAAATGTGTGCATAAGTCCTTTGGTTTAGGCGTGACACTCATTTTCAGTTTTTATTGCTTTAAATGCACTTTCAGTCCGAGTTGAGCCCGTTTTTTTACTTTGTATGTATCTTCATAGGAATAAGTTGTGTAGTCAAATTAATGCTCATTTAGGCTTCAGAATGTCAACCTGAACTGAATACATGTTGAAATGTGTGCATAAGTCCTTTGGTTTAGGCGTTACACTCATTTTCAGCTTTTATTGCTTTAAATGCACTTTCAGTCCGAGTTGAGCCCGTTTTTTTACTTTGAATGTATCTTCATAGGAATAAGTTGTGTAGTCAAATTAATGGTGATTTAGGCTTCAGGAGGTCAACCTGAACTAAATACATGTTGAAATGTGTGCATAAGTCCTTTGGTTTAGGCGTGACACTCATTTTGAGTTTTTATTGCTTTAAATGCACTTTCAGGCCTAGTTGAGCACGTTTTGTGACTTTGAATGTATCTTCATAGGAATTTGTTGTGTAGTCAAATTAATGCTCATTTAGGCTTCAGAATGTCAACCTGAACTAAATACATGTTGAAATGTGTGCATAAGTCCTTTGGTTTAGGCGTGACACTCATTTTGAGTTTTTATTGCTTTAAAATGCACTTTCAGGCCTTGTTGAGCACGTTTTGTGACTTTGAATGTATCTTCATAGGAATGAGTTGTGTGATCAAATTAATGGGGATTCAGGCTTCAGGAGGTCAACCTGAACTAAATACATGTTGAAATGTGTGCATAAGTCCTTTGGTTTAGGCGTGACACTCATTTTGAGTTTTTATTGCTTTAAATGCACTTTCAGGCCTAGTTGAGCACGTTTTGTGACTTTGAATGTACCTTCATAGGAATGAGTTGTGTAGTCAAATTAATGCTCATTTAGGCTTCAGGAGGTCAACCTGAACTAAATACATGTTGAAATGTGTGCATAAGTCCTTTGGTTTAGGCGTGACACTCATTTTCAGTTTTTATTGCTTTAAATGCACTTTCATGCCTAGTTGAGCACGTTTTTTTACTTTGAATGTATCTTCATAGGAATGAGTTGTGTAGTCAAATAAATGCTCATTTAGGCTTCAGGAGGTCAACCTGAACTAAATACATGTTGAAATGTGTGCATAAGTCCTTTGGTTTAGGCGTGACACTCATTTTGAGTTTTTATTGCTTTAAATGCACTTTCAGTCCGAGTTGAGCCCGTTTTTTTACTTTGAATGTATCTTCATAGGAATAAGTTGTGTAGTCAAATTAATGGTGATTTAGGCTTCAGGATGTCAACCTGAACTAAATACATGTTGAAATGTGTGCATAAGTCCTTTGGTTTAGGCGTGAAACTCATTTTCAGTTTTTATTGCTTTAAATGCACTTTCAGTCCGAGTTGAGCCCGTTTTTTTACTTTGAATGTTCCTTCATAGGAATGAGTTGTGTAGTCAAATTAATGCTCATTTAGGCTTCAGGAGGTCAACCTGAACTAAATACATGTTGAAATGTGTACATAAGTCCTTTGGTTTAGGTGTGACACCCAATTTGAGTTTTTATTGCTTTAAATGCATTTTCAGGCCGAGTAGAGCACGTTTTTGACTTTGAATGTATCTTCATAGGAATAAGTTGTGTAGTCAAATTAATGCTCATTTAGGCTTCAGAATGTCAACCAGAACTAAATACATGTTGAAATGTGTGCATAAGTCCTTTGGTTTAGGCGTGACACTCATTTTCAGTTTTTATTGCTTTAAATGCACTTTCAGTCCGAGTTGAGCCCGTTTTTTTACTTTGTATGTATCTTCATAGGAATAAGTTGTGTAGTCAAATTAATGGTGATTTAGGCTTCAGGAGGTCAACCTGAACTAAATACATGTTGAAATGTGTGCATAAGTCCTTTGGTTTAGGCGTGACACTCATTTTGAGTTTTTATTGCTTTAAATGCACTTTCAGTCCGAGTTGAGCCCGTTTTTTTACTTTGAATGTTCCTTCATAGGAATGAGTTGTGTAGTCAAATTAAGTCCTTTGGTTTAGGCGTGACACTCATTTTCAGTTTTTATTGCTTTAAATGCACTTTCAGTCCGAGTTGAGCCCGTTTTTTTACTTTGAATGTTCCTTCATAGGAATGAGTTGTGTAGTCAAATTAATGCTCATTTAGGCTTCAGGAGGTCAACCTGAACTAAATACATGTTGAAATGTGTGCATAAGTCCTTTGGTTTAGGCGTGACACTCATTTTGAGTTTTTATTGCTTTAAATGCACTTTCAGGCCTAGTTGAGCACGTTTTGTGACTTTGAATGTACCTTCATAGGAATGAGTTGTGTAGTCAAAATAATGCTCATTTAGGCTTCAGGAGGTCAACCTGAACTAAATACATGTTGAAATGTGTGCATAAGTCCTTTGGTTTAGGCGTGACACTCATTTTCAGTTTTTATTGCTTTAAATGCACTTTCAGTCCGAGTTGAGCCCGTTTTTTTACTTTGAATGTTCCTTCATAGGAATGAGTTGTGTAGTCAAATTAATGCTCATTTCGGCTTCAGGAGGTCAACCTGAACTAAATACATGTTGAAATGTGTGCATAAGTCCTTTTTTTTAGGCGTGACACTCATTTTCAGTTTTTATTGCTTTAAATGCACTTTCAGTCCGAGTTGAGCCCGTTTTTTTACTTTGAATGTATCTTCATAGGAATGAGTTGTGTAGTCAAATTAATGCTCATTTAGGCTTCAGAATCTCAACCTGAACTAAATACATGTTGAAATGTGTGCATAAGTCCTTTGGTTTAGGCGTGACACTCATTTTGAGTTTTTATTGCTTTAAAATGCACTTTCAGGCCTAGTTGAGCACGTTTTGTGACTTTGAATGTATCTTCATAGGAATGAGTTGTGTGATCAAATTAATGGGGATTTAGGCTTCAGGAGGTCAACCTGAACTAAATACATGTTGAAATGTGTGCATAAGTCCTTTGGTTTAGGCGTGACACTCATTTTGAGTTTTTATTGCTTTAAATGCACTTTCAGGCCTAGTTGAGCACGTTTTGTGACTTTGAATGTACCTTCATAGGAATGAGTTGTGTAGTCAAATAGATGCTCATTTAGGCTTCAGGAGGTCAACCTGAACTAAATACATGTTGAATTGTGTGCATAAGTCCTTTGGTTTAGGCGTGACACTCATTTTGAGTTTTTATTGCTTTAAATGCATTTTCAGGCCGAGTAGAGCACGTTTCTGAGTTTGAATGTATCTTCATAGGAATGAGTTGTGTGATCAAATTAATGGTGATTTAGGCTTCAGGAGGTCAACCTGAACTAAATACATGTTGAAATGTGTTCATAAGTCCTTTGGTTTAGGCGTGAAACTCATTTTCTTTAAATGCACTTTCAGTCCGAGTTGAGCCCGTTTTGTGACTTTGAATGTATCTTCATAGGAATAAGTTGTGTAGTCAAATTAATGCTCATTTAGGCTTCAGAATGTCAACCTGAACTAAATACATGTTGAAATGTGTGCATAAGTCCTTTGGTTTAGGCGTGACACTCATTTTGAGTTTTTATTGCTTTAAATGCACTTTCAGGCCTAGTTGAGCACGTTTTGTGACTTTGAATGTACCTTCATAGGAATGAGTTGTGTAGTCAAATTAATGCTCATTTAGGCTTCAGAATGTCAACCTGAACTAAATACATGTTGAAATGTGTGCATAAGTCCTTTGGTTTAGGCGTGACACTCATTTTGAGTTTTTATTGCTTTAAAATGCACTTTCAGGCCTAGTTGAGCACGTTTTGTGACTTTGAATGTATCTTCATAGGAATGAGTTGTGTGATCAAATTAATGGGGATTTAGGCTTCAGGAGGTCAACCTGAACTAAATACATGTTGAAATGTGTGCATAAGTCCTTTGGTTTAGGCGTGACACTCATTTTGAGTTTTTATTGCTTTAAATGCACTTTCAGGCCTAGTTGAGCACGTTTTGTGACTTTGAATGTACCTTCATAGGAATGAGTTGTGTAGTCAAATAGATGCTCATTTAGGCTTCAGGAGGTCAACCTGAACTAAATACATGTTGAATTGTGTGCATAAGTCCTTTGGTTTAGGCGTGACACTCATTTTGAGTTTTTATTGCTTTAAATGCATTTTCAGGCCGAGTAGAGCACGTTTCTGAGTTTGAATGTATCTTCATAGGAATGAGTTGTGTGATCAAATTAATGGTGATTTAGGCTTCAGGAGGTCAACCTGAACTAAATACATGTTGAAATGTGTTCATAAGTCCTTTGGTTTAGGCGTGAAACTCATTTTCTTTAAATGCACTTTCAGTCCGAGTTGAGCCCGTTTTGTGACTTTGAATGTATCTTCATAGGAATAAGTTGTGTAGTCAAATTAATGCTCATTTAGGCTTCAGAATGTCAACCTGAACTAAATACATGTTGAAATGTGTGCATAAGTCCTTTGGTTTAGGCGTGACACTCATTTTGAGTTTTTATTGCTTTAAATGCATTTTCAGGCCGAGTAGAGCACGTTTCTGAGTTTGAATGTATCTTCATAGGAATGAGTTGTGTAGTCAAATTAATGCTCATTTAGGCTTCAGGAGGTCAACCTGAACTAAATACATGTTGAAATGTGTGCATAAGTCCTTTGGTTTAGGCGTGACACTCATTTTGAGTTTTTATTGCTTTCAATGCACTTTCAGGCCTAGTTGAGCACGTTTTGTGACTTTGAATGTACCTTCATAGGAATGAGTTGTGTAGTCAAATTAATGCTCATTTAGGCTTCAGGAGGTCAACCTGAACTAAATACATGTTGAAATGTGTGCATAAGTCCTTTGGTTTAGGTGTGACACTCATTTTCAGTTTTTATTGCTTTAAATGCACTTTCAGTCCGAGTTGAGCCCGTTTTTTTACTTTGAATGTATCTTCATAGGAATAAGTTGTGTAGTCAAATTAATGCTCATTTAGGCTTCAGAATGTCAACCTGAACTAAATACATGTTGAAATGTGTGCATAAGTCCTTTGGTTTAGGCGTGACACTCATTTTCAGTTTTTATTGCTTTAAATGCACTTTCAGTCCGAGTTGAGCCCGTTTTTTTACTTTGAATGTTCCTTCATAGGAATGAGTTGTGTAGTCAAATTAATGCTCATTTAGGCTTCAGGAGGTGAACCTGAACTAAATACATGTTGAAATGTGTGCATAAGGCCTTTGGTTTAGGCGTGACACTCATTTTGAGTTTTTATTGCTTTAAATGCATTTTCAGTCCGAGTTGAGCCCGTTTTTTTACTTTGAATGTATCTTCATAGGAATAAGTTGTGTAGTCAAATTAATGGTGATTTAGGCTTCAGGAGGTCAACCTGAACTAAATACATGTTGAAATGTGTGCATAACTCCTTTGGTTTAGGCGTGACACTCATTTTGAGTTTTTATTGCTTTAAATGCACTTTCAGGCCTAGTTGAGCACGTTTTGTGACTTTGAATGTATCTTCATAGGAATGAGTTGTGTAGTCAAATTAATGCTCATTTAGGCTTCAGAATGTCAACCTGAACTAAATACATGTTGAAATGTGTGCACAAGTCCTTTGGTTTAGGCGTGACACTCATTTTGAGTTTTTATTGCTTTAAAATGCACTTTCAGGCCTAGTTGAGCACGTTTTGTGACTTTGAATGTATCTTCATAGGAATGAGTTGTGTGATCAAATTAATGGGGATTTAGGCTTCAGGAGGTCAACCTGAACTAAATACATGTTGAAATGTGTGCATAAGTCCTTTGGTTTAGGCGTGACACTCATTTTGAGTTTTTATTTCTTTAAATGCACTTTCAGGCCTAGTTGAGCACGTTTTGTGACTTTGAATGTACCTTCATAGGAATGAGTTGTGTAGTCAAATTAATGCTCATTTCGGCTTCAGGAGGTCAACCTGAACTAAATACATGTTGAAATGTGTGCATAAGTCCTTTGGTTTAGGCGTGACACTCATTTTCAGTTTTTATTGCTTTAAATGCACTTTCAGTCCGAGTTGAGCCCGTTTTTTTACTTTGAATGTATCTTCATAGGAATGAGTTGTGTAGTCAAATTAATGCTCATTTAGGCTTCAGAATGTCAACCTGAACTAAATACATGTTGAAATGTGTGCATAAGTCCTTTGGTTTAGGCGTGACACTCATTTTGAGTTTTTATTGCTTTAAAATGCACTTTCAGGCCTAGTTGAGCACGTTTTGTGACTTTGAATGTATCTTCATAGGAATGAGTTGTGTGATCAAATTAATGGGGATTTAGGCTTCAGGAGGTCAACCTGAACTAAATACATGTTGAAATGTGTGCATAACTCCTTTGGTTTAGGCGTGACACTCATTTTGAGTTTTTATTGCTTTAAATGCACTTTCAGGCCTAGTTGAGCACGTTTTGTGACTTTGAATGTACCTTCATAGGAATGAGTTGTGTAGTCAAATAGATGCTCATTTAGGCTTCAGAATGTCAACCTGAACTAAATACATGTTGAAATGTGTGCATAAGTCCTTCGGTTTAGGCGTGACACTCATTTTGAGTTTTTATTGCTTTAAATGCATTTTCAGGCCGAGTAGAGCACGTTTCTGAGTTTGAATGTATCTTCATAGGAATGAGTTGTGTGATCAAATTAATGGTGATTTAGGCTTCAGGAGGTCAACCTGAACTAAATACATGTTGAAATGTGTGCATAAGTCCTTTGGTTTAGGCGTGAAACTCATTTTCTTTAAATGCACTTTCAGTCCGAGTTGAGCCCGTTTTGTGACTTTGAATGTATCTTCATAGGAATAAGTTGTGTAGTCAAATTAATGCTCATTTAGGCTTCAGAATGTCAACCTGAACTAAATTGAAGTTGAAATGTGTGCATAAGTCCTTTGGTTTAGGCGTGACACTCATTTTGAGTTTTTATTGCTTTAAATGCATTTTCAGGCCGAGTAGAGCACGTTTCTGAGTTTGAATGTATCTTCATAGGAATAAGTTGTGTAGTCAAATTAATGGTGATTTAGGCTTCAGGAGGTCAACCTGAACTAAATACATGTTGAAATGTGTGCATAAGTCCTTTGGTTTAGGCGTGACACTCATTTTGAGTTTTTATTGCTTTAAATGCACTTTCAGGCCTAGTTGAGCACGTTTTGTGACTTTGAATTTACCTTCATAGGAATGAGTTGTGTAGTCAAATTAATGCTCATTTAGGCTTCAGGAGGTCAACCTGAACTAAATACATGTTGAAATGTGTGCATAAGTCCTTTGGTTTAGGCGTGACACTCATTTTCAGTTTTTATTGCTTTAAATGCACTTTCAGTGCGAGTTGAGCCCGTTTTTTTACTTTGAATGTATCTTCATAGGAATAAGTTGTGTAGTCAAATTAATGCTCATTTAGGCTTCAGAATGTCAACCTGAACTAAATACATGTTGAAATGTGTGCATAAGTCCTTTGGTTTAGGCGTGACACTCATTTTCAGTTTTTATTGCTTTAAATGCACTTTCAGTCCGAGTTGAGCCCGTTTTTTTACTTTGAATGTATCTTCATAGGAATAAGTTGTGTAGTCAAATTAATGCTCATTTAGGCTTCAGGAGGTCAACCTGAACTAAATACATGTTGAAATGTGTGCATAAGGCCTTTGGTTTAGGCGTGACACTCATTTTGAGTTTTTATTGCTTTAAATGCATTTTCAGGCCGAGGAGAGAGCGTTTTTTTACTTTGAATGTATCTTCATAGGAATAAGTTGTGTAGTCAAATTAATGCTCATTTAGGCTTCAGGACGTCAACCTGAACTAAATACATGTTGAAATGTGTGCATAAGTCCTTTGGTTTAGGCGTGACACTCATTTTCAATTTTTATTGCTTTAAATGCACTTTCAGTCCGAGTTGAGCCCGTTTTTTTACTTTGTATGTATCTTCATAGGAATAAGTTGTGTAGTCAAATTAATGGTGATTTAGGCTTCAGGAGGTCAACCTGAACTAAATACATGTTGAAATGTGTGCATAAGTCCTTTGGTTTAGGCGTGACACTCATTTTGAGTTTTTATTGCTTTAAATGCACTTTCAGGCCTAGTTGAGCACGTTATGTGACTTTGAATGTACCTTCATAGGAATGAGTTGTGTAGTCAAATTAATGCTCATTTAGGCTTCAGGAGGTCAACCTGAACTAAATACATGTTGAAATGTGTGCATAAGTCTTTTGGTTTAGGCGTGACACTCATTTTCAGTTTTTATTGCTTTAAATGCACTTTCAGGCCTAGTTGAGCACGTTTTGTGACTTTGAATGTACCTTCATAGGAATGAGTTGTGTAGTCAAATTAATGCTCATTTAGGCTTCAGGACGTCAACCTGAACTAAATACATGTTGAAATGTGTGCATAAGTCCTTTGGTTTAGGCGTGACACTCATTTTCAGTTTTTATTGCTTTAAATGCACTTTCAGTCCGAGTTGAGCCCGTTTTTTTACTTTGAATGTATCTTCATAGGAATAAGATGTGTAGTCAAATTAATGGTGATTTAGGCTTCAGGACGTCAACCTGAACTAAATACATGTTGAAATGTGTGCATAAGTCCTTTGGTTTAGGCGTGACACTCATTTTGAGTTTTTATTGCTTTAAATGCACTTTCAGGCCTAGTTGAGCACGTTTTGTGACTTTGAATGTACCTTCATAGGAATGAGTTGTGTAGTCAAATTAATGCTCATTTAGGCTTCAGGAGGTCAACCTGAACTAAATACATGTTGAAATGTGTGCATAAGTCCTTTGGTTTAGGCGTGACACTCATTTTCAGTTTTTATTGCTTTAAATGCACTTTCAGTCCGAGTTGAGCCCGTTTTTTTACTTTGAATGTATCTTCATAGGAAGAAGTTGTGTAGTCAAATTAATGCTCATTTAGGCTTCAGAATGTCAACCTGAACTAAATACATGTTGAAATGTGTGCATAAGTCCTTTGGTTTAGGCGTGACACTCATTTTGAGTTTTTATTGCTTTAAATGCACTTTCAGGCCTAGTTGAGCACGTTATGTGACTTTGAATGTACCTTCATAGGAATGAGTTGTGTAGTCAAATTAATGCTCATTTAGGCTTCAGGAGGTCAACCTGAACTAAATACATGTTGAAATTGAAATATGTGCATAAGTCCTTTGGTTTAGGCGTGACACTCATTTTCAGTTTGTATTGCTTTAAATGTACTTTCAGTCCGAGTTGAGCCCGTTTTTTTACTTTGAATGTTCCTTCATAGGAATGAGTTGTGTAGTCAAATTAATGCTCATTTAGGCTTCAGGAGGTCAACCTGAACTAAATACATGTTGAAATGTGTGCATAAGGCCTTTGGTTTAGGCGTGACACTCATTTTGAGTTTTTATTGCTTTAAATGCACTTTCAGGCCTAGTTGAGCACGTTATGTGACTTTGAATGTACCTTCATAGGAATGAGTTGTGTAGTCAAATTAATGCTCATTTAGGCTTCAGGAGGTCAACCTGAACTAAATACATGTTGAAATGTGTGCATAAGTCCTTTGGTTTAGGCGTGACACTCATTTTCAGTTTTTATTGCTTTAAATGCACTTTCAGTCCGAGTTGAGCCCGTTTTTTTACTTTGAATGTTCCTTCATAGGAATGAGTTGTGTGATCAAATTAATGCTCATTTAGGCTTCGGAATGTCAACCTGAACTAAATACATGTTGAAATGTGTGCATAAGTCCTTTGGTTTAGGCGTGACACTCATTTTCAGTTTTTATTGCTTTAAATGTACTTTCAGTCCGAGTTGAGCCCGTTTTTTTACTTTGAATGTTCCTTCATAGGAATGAGTTGTGTAGTCAAATTAATGCTCATTTAGGCTTCAGGAGGTCAACCTGAACTAAATACATGTTGAAATGTGTGCATAAGGCCTTTGGTTTAGGCGTGACACTCATTTTGAGTTTTTATTGCTTTAAATGCATTTTCAGGCCGAGTAGAGCACGTTTTTTTACTTTGAATGTATCTTCATAGGAATAAGTTGTGTAGTCAAATTAATGCTCATTTAGGCTTCAGGACGTCAACCTGAACTAAATACATGTTGAAATGTGTGCATAAGTCCTTTGGTTTAGGCGTGACACTCATTTTCAGTTTTTATTGCTTTAAATGCACTTTCAGTCCGAGTTGAGCCCGTTTTTTTACTTTGAATGTTCCTTCATAGGAATGAGTTGTGTAGTCAAATTAATGCTCATTTAGGCTTGAGGAGGTCAACCTGAACTAAATACATGTTGAAATGTGTGCATAAGTCCTTTGGTTTAGGCGTGACACTCATTTTCAGTTTTTATTGCTTTAAATGCACTTTCAGGCCTAGTTGAGCACGTTTTGTGACTTTGAATGTACCTTCATAGGAATGAGTTGTGTAGTCAAATTAATGCTCATTTAGGCTTCAGGACGTCAACCTGAACTAAATACATGTTGAAATGTGTGCATAAGTCCTTTGGTTTAGGCGTGACACTCATTTTCAGTTTTTATTGCTTTAAATGCACTTTCAGTCCGAGTTGAGCCCGTTTTTTTACTTTGAATGTATCTTCATAGGAAGAAGTTGTGTAGTCAAATTAATGCTCATTTAGGCTTCAGAATGTCAACCTGAACTAAATACATGTTGAAATGTGTGCATAAGTCCTTTGGTTTAGGCGTGACACTCATTTTGAGTTTTTATTGCTTTAAATGCACTTTCAGGCCTAGTTGAGCACGTTCTGTGACTTTGAATGTACCTTCATAGGAATGAGTTGTGTAGTCAAATTAATGCTCATTTAGGCTTCAGGAGGTCAACCTGAACTAAATACATGTTGAAATGTGTGCATAAGTCCTTTGGTTTAGGCGTGACACTCATTTTCAGTTTTTATTGCTTTAAATGTACTTTCAGTCCGAGTTGAGCCCGTTTTTTTACTTTGAATGTTCCTTCATAGGAATGAGTTGTGTAGTCAAATTAATGCTCATTTAGGCTTCAGGAGGTCAACCTGAACTAAATACATGTTGAAATGTGTGCATAAGGCCTTTGGTTTAGGCGTGACACTCATTTTGAGTTTTTATTGCTTTAAATGCATTTTCAGGCCGAGTAGAGCACGTTTTTTTACTTTGAATGTATCTTCATAGGAATAAGTTGTGTAGTCAAATTAATGCTCATTTAGGCTTCAGGACGTCAACCTGAACTAAATACATGTTGAAATGTGTGCATAAGTCCTTTGGTTTAGGCGTGACACTCATTTTCAGTTTTTATTGCTTTAAATGCACTTTCAGGCCTAGTTGAGCCCGTTTTTTTACTTTGAATGTTCCTTCATAGGAATGAGTTGTGTAGTCAAATTAATGCTCATTTAGGCTTCAGGAGGTCAACCTGAACTAAATACATGTTGAAATGTGTGCATAAGGCATTTGGTTTAGGCGTGACACTCATTTTGAGTTTTTATTGCTTTAAATGCACTTTCAGTCCGAGTTGAGCCCGTTTTTTTACTTTGAATGTTCCTTCATAGGAATGAGTTGTGTAGTCAAATTAATGCTCATTTAGGCTTCAGGAGGTCAACCTGAACTAAATACATGTTGAAATGTGTGCATAAGGCCTTTGGTTTAGGCGTGACACTCATTTTGAGTTTTTATTGCTTTAAATGTACTTTCAGTCCGAGTTGAGCCCGTTTTTTTACTTTGAATGTTCCTTCATAGGAATAAGTTGTGTAGTCAAATTAATGCTCATTTAGGCTTCAGAATGTCAACCTGAACTAAATACATGTTGAAATGTGTGCATAAGTCCTTTGGTTTAGGCGTGACACTCATTTTGAGTTTTTATTGCTTTAAAATGCACTTTCAGGCCTAGTTGAGCACGTTTTGTGACTTTGAATGTATCTTCATAGGAATGAGTTGTGTGATCAAATTAATGGGGATTTAGGCTTCAGGAGGTCAACCTGAACTAAATACATGTTGAAATGTCTGCATAAGTCCTTTGGTTTAGGTGTGACACTCATTTTGAGTTTTTATTGCTTTAAATGCACTTTCAGGCCTAGTTGAGCACGTTTTGTGACTTTGAATGTACCTTCATAGGAATGAATTGTATAGTCAAATAGATGCTCATTTAGGCTTCAGGAGGTCAACCTGAACTAAATACATGTTGAATTGTGTGCATAAGTCCTTTGGTTTAGGTGTGACACTCAATTTGAGTTTTTATTGCTTTAAATGCATTTTCAGGCCGAGTAGAGCACGTTTTTTGACTTTGAATGTATCTTCATAGGAATAGGTTGTGTAGTCAAATTAATGCTCATTTAGGCTTCAGAATGTCAACCTGAACTAAATACATGTTGAAATGTGTGCATAAGTCCTTTGGTTTAGGCGTGACACTCATTTTGAGTTTTTATTGCTTTAAATGCATTTTCAGGCCGAGTAGAGCACGTTTCTGAGTTTGAATGTATCTTCATAGGAATGAGTTGTGTGATCAAATTAATGTTGATTTAGGCTTCAGGAGGTCAACCTGAACTAAATACATGTTGAAATGTGTGCATAAGTCCTTTGGTTTAGGCGTGACACTCATTTTGAGTTTTTATTGCTTTAAATGCATTTTCAGGCCGAGTAGAGCACGTTTCTGAGTTTGAATGTATCTTCATAGGAATGAGTTGTGTGATCAAATTAATGGTGATTTAGGCTTCAGGAGGTCAACCTGAATAAATACATGTTGAAATGTGTGCATAAGTCCTTTGGTTTAGGTTTGACACTCAATTTGAGTTTTTATTTCTTTAAATGCATTTTCAGGCCGAGTAGAGCACGTTTTTGACTTTGAATGTATCTTCATAGGAATAAGTTGTGTAGTCAAATTAATGCTCATTTAGGCTTCAGAATGTCAACCTGAACTGAATACATGTTGAAATGTGTGCATAAGTCCTTTGGTTTAGGCGTGACACTCATTTTGAGTTTTTATTGCTTTAAATGCATTTTCAGGCCGAGTAGAGGACGTTTCTGAGTTTGAATGTATCTTCATAGGAATGAGTTGTGTGATCAAATTAATGGTGATTTAGGCTTCAGGAGGTCAACCTGAATAAATACATGTTGAAATGTGTGCATAAGTCCTTTGGTTTAGGTTTGACACTCAATTTGAGTTTTTATTTCTTTAAATGCACTTTCAGGCCGAGTTGAGCCCGTTTTTTGACTTTGAATGTACCTTCATAGGAATGAGTTGTGTAGTCAAATTAATGCTCATTTAGGCTTCAGGAGGTCAACCTGAACTAAATACATGTTGAAATGTGTGCATAAGGCCTTTGGTTTAGCCGTGACAATCATTTTGAGTATTTATTGCTTTAAATGCACTTTCATGCCTAGTTGAGCACGTTTTTTGACTTTGAATGTATCTTCATAGGAATGAGTTGTGTAGTCAAATTAATGCTCATTTAGGCTTCAGGGGGTCAGCCTGAACTAAATACATGTTGAAATGTGTGCATAAGTCCTTTGGTTTAGGCGTGACGCTCAATTTGAGTTTTTATTGCTTTAAATGCATTTTCAGGCCTAGTTGAGCACGTTTCTGAGTTTGAATGTATCTTCATAGGAATGAGTTGTGTGGTCAAATTAACGCTCATTTAGGCTTCAGGAGGTCAACCTGAACTAAATAAATGTTGAAATGTGTGCATAAGTCATTTGGTCTAGGCGTGACACTCATTATGAACCATTGATGAAAATAAGTTTTATTTTTAAAAAAGCCAAAAAATGTGAAAGGGACGAAATTACAAATGTCCTGTGTGTTTCACATAGAGTACATACAGGCCAGCGATCCCGCTCCCTCTCTTTCTCTGTGACACACACGCTTCCGAGCGCGCCAGCACGCAGCAAGCACACACACAAACGCACGCACACACACTCACACAAACGTACGCACAGACGAGCACGTATCGTAAACAACACACCAACGATGATTTAGATCAAAGAAACACTCACACATGTATGGGCACACGATCACGTGCGTGCAAACACACACACAAACTCATGAGAGGCACACACATCCGCATACGCTACGCATGTAAACAACATTTGGACACTGATTAGAGATCAAAGACTAACCCACGTGGAAGACTGAAAGATGCACAGCCAATCACCTAGGCTTTGCATCTTTTCACCTCCCCCTGCTCTCACACCACGTGGGCTAGATCCACTCGGGCTGTCATTGGTGGACGTCGTCGGTGTCAGAACAAATCAAGTGCAAGCAAAAGTTAAAACCTCCGAGTAATTCGTCATTTTTATCCGAATACAGTACTTTTTTTGGGGGGGGGGGGTGCGCACAACACACACACGCACACACACACACACACGCACGCACCCACACAAACACACACAAACACACGCACACACTTACACACTCTCACACACGCACGCACACATACACTAGCACGCATCGGAAACAACACTTTAGACGTTGAAATGTGTGCAGACGTCCTTTGGTTTAGGCATGACACTCAATTTTAGTTTTTATTGATTCAAATGCATTTTCAGACAGAGCAGGGCACTTACTGACTTTGAATGTATCTTCATGGGAATGAGTTGTGTGATCAAATTAATGCTCATTTAGGCTTCAGGAGGTCAACTTAAACTAAATACATGTTGAAATGTGTGCATAAGTCCTTTGATTTAGGCGTGAAACTCATTTTGAGATTTTATTGCTTTAAATGCACTTTCAGGCCTAGTTGAGCACGTTTTGTGACTTTGAATGTACCCTCATAGGAATGAGTTATATAGACAAAATAATGCTCATTTAGGCTTCAGAATGTCAACCTGAACTAAATACATGTTGAAATGTGTGTATAAGTCCTTTGGTTTAGGCGTGACACTCAATTTGAGTTTTTATTGCTTTAAATGCATTTTCAGGCCGAGTAGAGCACGTTTTTTTTACTTTAAATGTAGGTTTAGGTGTGACACTCATTTTGATTTTTTCTTGCTTTAAATGCATTTTCAGGCCGAGTAGAGCACGTTTTTTTACTTTGAATGTATCTTCATAGGAATGAGTTGTGTAGTCAAATTAATGCTCATTTAGGCTTCAGGAGGTCAACCTGAACTAAATACATGTTGAAATGTGTGCATAAGTCCTTTGGTTTAGGAGTGACACTCATTTTGAGTTTTTATTGCTTTAAATGCATTTTCAGGCCGAGTAGAGCACGTTTTTTTACTTTGAATGTTCCTTCATAGGAATGAGTTGTGTGATCAAATTAATGCTCATTTAGGCTTCAGAATGTCAACCTGAACTAAATACATGTTGAAATGTGTGCATAAGTCCTTTGGTTTAGGCGTGACACTCATTTTCAGTTTTTATTGCTTTAAATGCACTTTCAGTCCGAGTTGAGCCCGTTTTTTTACTTTGAATGTTCCTTCATAGGAATGAGTTGTGTGATCAAATTAATGCTCATTTAGGCTTCGGAATGTCAACCTGAACTAAATACATGTTGAAATGTGTGCATAAGTCCTTTGGTTTAGGCGTGACACTCATTTTCAGTTTTTATTGCTTTAAATGCACTTTCAGTCCGAGTTGAGCCCGTTTTTTTACTTTGAATGTTCCTTCATAGGAATGAGTTGTGTGGTCAAATTAACGCTCATTTAGGCTTCAGGAGGTCAACCTGAACTAAATAAATGTTGAAATGTGTGCATAAGTCATTTGGTCTAGGCGTGACACTCATTATGAACCATTGATGAAAATAAGTTTTATTTTTAAAAAAGCCAAAAAATGTGAAAGGGACGAAATTACAAATGTCCTGTGTGTTTCACATAGAGTACATACAGGCCAGCGATCCCGCTCCCTCTCTTTCTCTGTGACACACACGCTTCCGAGCGCGCCAGCACGCAGCAAGCACACACACAAAAGCACGCACACACACTCACACAAACGTACGCACAGACGAGCACGTATCGTAAACAACACACCAACGATGATTTAGATCAAAGAAACACTCACACATGTATGGGCACACGATCACGCGCGCGCAAACACACACACAAACTCGTGAGAGGCACACACATCCGCACACGCTACGCATGTAAACATTTGGACACTGATTGAAGATCAAAGACTAACCCACGTGGAAGACTGAAAGATGCACAGCCAATCACCTAGTCTTTGCATCTTTTCACCTCCCCCTGCTCTCACACCACGTGGGCGAGATCCACTCGGGCTGTCATTGGTGGACGTCGTCGGTGTCAGAACAAATCAAGTGCAAGCAAAAGTTAAAACCTCTGAGTAATTCGTCATTTTTATCCGAATACAGTACTTTTTTTGGGGGGGGGGTGCGCACAACACACACACGCACACACACACACGCACGCACCCACACAAACACACACAAACACACGCACACACTTACACACTCTCACACACGCACGCACACATACACTAGCACGCATGGGAAACAACACTTTCGACGTTGAAATGTGTGCAGACGTCCTTTGGTTTAGGCATGACACTCAATTTTAGTTTTTATTGATTCAAATGCATTTTCAGACAGAGCAGGGCACTTACTGACTTTGAATGTATCTTCATGGGAATGAGTTGTGTGATCAAATTAATGCTCATTTAGGCTTCAGGAGGTCAACCTAAACTAAATACATGTTGAAATGTGTGCATAAGTCCTTTGATTTAGGCGTGAAACTCATTTTGAGATTTTATTGCTTTAAATGCACTTTCAGGCCTAGTTGAGCACGTTTTGTGACTTTGAATGTACCTTCATAGGAATGAGTTGTATAGACAAAATAATGCTCATTTAGGCTTCAGAATGTCAACCTGAACTAAATACATGTTGAAATGTGTGTATAAGTCCTTTGGTTTAGGCGTGACACTCAATTTGAGTTTTTATTGCTTTAAATGCATTTTCAGGCCGAGTAGAGCACGTTTTTTTTACTTTAAATGTAGGTTTTAGGTTTGACACTCATTTTGATTTTTTCTTGCTTTAAATGCATTTTCAGGCCGAGTAGAGCACGTTTTTTTACTTTGAATGTATCTTCATAGGAATGAGTTGTGTCGTCAAATTAATGCTCATTTAGGCTTCAGGAGGTCAACCTGAACTAAATACACGTTGAAATGTGTGCATAAGTCCTTTGGTTTAGGCGTGACACTCAATTTGAGTTTTTATTGCTTTAAATGCATTTTCAGGCCGAGTAGAGCACGTTTTTTTACTTTAAATGTAGGTTTTAGGTTTGACACTCATTTTGATTTTTTCTTGCTTTAAATGCATTTTCAGGCCGAGTAGAGCACGTTTTTTTTACTTTGAATGTATCTTCATAGGAATGAGTTGTGTCGTCAAATTAATGCTCATTTAGGCTTCAGGAGGTCAACCTGAACTAAATACACGTTGAAATGTGTGCATAAGTCCTTTGGTTTAGGCGTGACACTCATTTTGAGTTTTTATTGCTTTAAATGCACTTTCAGGCCTAGTTGAGCACGTTTTGTGACTTTGAATGTACCTTCATAGGAATGAGTTGTATAGACGAAATAATGCTCATTTAGGCTTCAGGAGATCAACCTGAACTAAATACATGTTTAAATGTGTGCCTAAGTCCTTTGGTTTAGGCGTGACACCCAATTTGAGTTTTTATTGCTTTAAATGCATTTTCAGGCCGAGGAGAGCACGTTTCTGAGTTTGAATGTATCTTCATAGGAATGAGTTGTGTGATCAAATTAATGGTGATTTAGGCTTCAGGAGGTCAACCTGAACTAAATACATGTTGAAATGTGTGCATAAGTCCTTTGGTTTAGGCGTGGCACTCATTTTGAGTTTTTATTGCTTTAAATGCACTTTCAGGCCTAGTTGAGCACGTTTTGTGACTTTGAATGTACCTTCATAGGAATGAGTTGTGTAGTCAAATAAATGCCCATTTAGGCTTCAGGAGGTCAACCTGAACTAAATACATGTTGAAATGTGTGCATAAGTCCTTTGGTTTAGGCGTGACACTCATTTTCAGTTTTTATTGCTTTAAATGCATTTTCAGGCCGAGTAGAGCACGTTTCTGAGTTTGAATGTATCTTCTTAGGAATGAGTTGTGTGATCAAATTAATGGTGATTTAGGGTTCAGGAGGTCAACCTGAACTAAATACATGTTGAAATGTGTGCATAAGTCCTTTGGTTTAGGCGTGACACTCATTTTCAGTTTTTATTGCTTTAAATGCACTTTCAGTCCGAGTTGAGCCCGTTTTTTTACTTTGAATGTATCTTCATAGGAAGAAGTTGTGTAGTCAAATTAATGCACATTTAGGCTTCAGAATGTCAACCTGAACTAAATACATGTTGAAATGTGTGCATAAGTCCTTTGGTTTAGGCGTGACACTCATTTTGAGTTTTTATTGCTTTAAATGCACTTTCAGGCCTAGTTGAGCACGTTATGTGACTTTGAATGTACCTTCATAGGAATGAGTTGTGTAGTCAAATTAATGCTCATTTAGGCTTCAGGAGGTCAACCTGAACTAAATACATGTTGAAATGTGTGCATAAGTCCTTTGGTTTAGGCGTGACACTCATTTTCAGTTTTTATTGCTTTAAATGTACTTTCAGTCCGAGTTGAGCCCGTTTTTTTACTTTGAATGTTCCTTCATAGGAATGAGTTGTGTAGTCAAATTAATGCTCATTTAGGCTTCAGGAGGTCAACCTGAACTAAATACATGTTGAAATGTGTGCATAAGGCCTTTGGTTTAGGCGTGACACTCATTTTCAGTTTTTATTGCTTTAAATGCACTTTCAGGCCTAGTTGAGCCCGTTTTTTTACTTTGAATGTTCCTTCATAGGAATGAGTTGTGTAGTCAAATTAATGCTCATTTAGGCTTCAGGAGGTCAACCTGAACTAAATACATGTTGAAATGTGTGCATAAGGCCTTTGGTTTAGGCGTGACACTCATTTTCAGTTTTTATTGCTTTAAATGCACTTTCAGGCCTAGTTGAGCACGTTATGTGACTTTGAATGTTCCTTCATAGGAATGAGTTGTGTAGTCAAATTAATGCTCATTTAGGCTTCAGGAGGTCAACCTGAACAAAATACATGTTGAAATGTGTGCATAAGTCCTTTGGTTTAAGTGTGACACTCAATTTGAGTTTTTATTGCTTTAAATGCACTGTCAGGCCGAGTGGAGCACGTTTTTTGACTTTGAATGTATCTTCATAGGAATGAGATGTGTAGTCAAATTAATGCTCATTTAGGCTTCAGGAGGTCAACCTGAACAAAATACATGTTGAAATGTGTGCATAAGTCCTTTGGTTTAGGCGTGACACTCAATTTGAGTTTTTATTGCTTTAAATGCACTTTCAGGCCTAGTTGAGCACGTTATGTGACTTTGAATGTACCTTCATAGGAATGAGTTGTGTAGTCAAATTAATGCTCATTTAGGCTTCAGGAGGTCAACCTGAACTAAATACATGTTGAATTGTGTGCATAAGTCCTTTGGTTTAGGCGTGACACTCATTTTCAGTTTTTATTGCTTTAAATGTACTTTCAGTCCGAGTTGAGCCCGTTTTTTTACTTTGAATGTTCCTTCATAGGAATGAGTTGTGTAGTCAAATTAATGCTCATTTAGGCTTCAGGAGGTCAACCTGAACTAAATACATGTTGAAATGTGTGCATAAGGCCTTTGGTTTAGGCGTGACACTCATTTTCAGTTTTTATTGCTTTAAATGCACTTTCAGGCCTAGTTGAGCCCGTTTTTTTACTTTGAATGTTCCTTCATAGGAATGAGTTGTGTAGTCAAATTAATGCTCATTTAGGCTTCAGGAGGTTTACCTGAACTAAATACATGTTGAAATGTGTGCATAAGGCCTTTGGTTTAGGCGTGACACTCATTTTCAGTTTTTATTGCTTTAAATGCACTTTCAGGCCGAGTTGAGCCCGTTTTTTTACTTTGAATGTTCCTTCATAGGAATGAGTTGTGTAGTCAAATTAATGCTCATTTAGGCTTCAGGAGGTCAACCTGAACAAAATACATGTTGAAATGTGTGCATAAGTCCTTTGGTTTAAGTGTGACACTCAATTTGAGTTTTTATTGCTTTAAATGCACTGTCAGGCCGAGTGGAGCACGTTTTTTGACTTTGAATGTATCTTCATAGGAATGAGATGTGTAGTCAAATTAATGCTCATTTAGGCTTCAGGAGGTCAACCTGAACAAAATACATGTTGAAATGTGTGCATAAGTCCTTTGGTTTAGGCGTGACACTCAATTTGAGTTTTTATTGCTTTAAATGCACTTTCAGGCCTAGTTGAGCACGTTATGTGACTTTGAATGTACCTTCATAGGAATGAGTTGTGTAGTCAAATTAATGCTCATTTAGGCTTCAGGAGGTCAACCTGAACTAAATACATGTTGAAATGTGTGCATAAGTCCTTTGGTTTAGGCGTGACACTCATTTTCAGTTTTTATTGCTTTAAATGTACTTTCAGTCCGAGTTGAGCCCGTTTTTTTACTTTGAATGTTCCTTCATAGGAATGAGTTGTGTAGTCAAATTAATGCTCATTTAGGCTTCAGGAGGTCAACCTGAACTAAATACATGTTGAAATGTGTGCATAAGGCCTTTGGTTTAGGCGTGACACTCATTTTCAGTTTTTATTGCTTTAAATGCACTTTCAGGCCTAGTTGAGCCCGTTTTTTTACTTTGAATGTTCCTTCATAGGAATGAGTTGTGTAGTCAAATTAATGCTCATTTAGGCTTCAGGAGGTTTACCTGAACTAAATACATGTTGAAATGTGTGCATAAGGCCTTTGGTTTAGGCGTGACACTCATTTTCAGTTTTTATTGCTTTAAATGCACTTTCAGGCCTAGTTGAGCCCGTTTTTTTACTTTGAATGTTCCTTCATAGGAATGAGTTGTGTAGTCAAATTAATGCTCATTTAGGCTTCAGGAGGTCAACCTGAACAAAATACATGTTGAAATGTGTGCATAAGTCCTTTGGTTTAAGCGTGACACTCAATTTGAGTTTTTATTGCTTTAAATGCACTGTCAGGCCGAGTGGAGCACGTTTTTTGACTTTGAATGTATCTTCATAGGAATGAGATGTGTAGTCAAATTAATGCTCATTTAGGCTTCAGGAGGTCAACCTGAACAAAATACATGTTGAAATGTGTGCATAAGTCCTTTGGTTTAGGCGTGACACTCAATTTGAGTTTTTATTGCTTTAAATGCACTGTCAGGCCGAGTGGAGCACGTTTTTTGACTTTGAATGTATCTTCATAGGAATAAGATGTGTAGTCAAATTAATGCTCATTTAGGCTTCAGGAGGTCAACCTGAAGAAAATACATGTTGAAATGTGTGCATAAGTCCTTTGGTTTAGGCGTGACACTCAATTTGAGTTTTTATTGCTTTAAATGCATTTTCAGGCCGTACCGAGCTCGTTTTTTGACTTTGAATGTATCTTCATAGGAATGCGATGTGTAGTCAAATTAATGCTCATTTAGGCTTCAGGAGGTCAACCTGAACAAAATACATGTTGAAATGTGTGCATAAGTCCTTTGGTTTAAGCGTGACACTCAATTTGAGTTTTTATTGCTTTAAATGCATTTTCAGGCCGAGTTGAGCACGTTTTTTTACTTTTAATGTATCCTCATAGGAATGAGTTGTGTAGTCAAATTAATGCTCATTTAGGCTTCAGGAGGTTTACCTGAACTAAATACATGTTGAAATGTGTGCATAAGGCCTTTGGTTTAGGCGTGACACTCATTTTCAGTTTTTATTGCTTTAAATGCACTTTCAGGCCTAGTTGAGCCCGTTTTTTTACTTTGAATGTTCCTTCATAGGAATGAGTTGTGTAGTCAAATTAATGCTCATTTAGGCTTCAGGAGGTCAACCTGAACAAAATACATGTTGAAATGTGTGCATAAGTCCTTTGGTTTAAGTGTGACACTCAATTTGAGTTTTTATTGCTTTAAATGCACTGTCAGGCCGAGTGGAGCACGTTTTTTGACTTTGAATGTATCTTCATAGGAATGAGATGTGTAGTCAAATTAATGCTCATTTAGGCTTCAGGAGGTCAACCTGAACAAAATACATGTTGAAATGTGTGCATAAGTCCTTTGGTTTAGGCGTGACACTCAATTTGAGTTTTTATTGCTTTAAATGCACTTTCAGGCCTAGTTGAGCACGTTATGTGACTTTGAATGTACCTTCATAGGAATGAGTTGTGTAGTCAAATTAATGCTCATTTAGGCTTCAGGAGGTCAACCTGAACTAAATACATGTTGAAATGTGTGCATAAGTCCTTTGGTTTAGGCGTGACACTCATTTTCAGTTTTTATTGCTTTAAATGTACTTTCAGTCCGAGTTGAGCCCGTTTTTTTACTTTGAATGTTCCTTCATAGGAATGAGTTGTGTAGTCAAATTAATGCTCATTTAGGCTTCAGGAGGTCAACCTGAACTAAATACATGTTGAAATGTGTGCATAAGGCCTTTGGTTTAGGCGTGACACTCATTTTCAGTTTTTATTGCTTTAAATGCACTTTCAGGCCTAGTTGAGCCCGTTTTTTTACTTTGAATGTTCCTTCATAGGAATGAGTTGTGTAGTCAAATTAATGCTCATTTAGGCTTCAGGAGGTTTACCTGAACTAAATACATGTTGAAATGTGTGCATAAGGCCTTTGGTTTAGGCGTGACACTCATTTTCAGTTTTTATTGCTTTAAATGCACTTTCAGGCCTAGTTGAGCCCGTTTTTTTACTTTGAATGTTCCTTCATAGGAATGAGTTGTGTAGTCAAATTAATGCTCATTTAGGCTTCAGGAGGTCAACCTGAACAAAATACATGTTGAAATGTGTGCATAAGTCCTTTGGTTTAGGCGTGACACTCAATTTGAGTTTTTATTGCTTTAAATGCATTTTCAGGCCGTACCGAGCTCGTTTTTTGACTTTGAATGTATCTTCATAGGAATAAGTTGTGTGGTCAAATTAATGGTGATTTAGGCTTCAGGAGGTCAACCTGAACTAAATACATGTTGAAATGTGTGCATAAGTCCTTTGGTTTAGGCGTGACACTCAATTTGAGTTTTTATTGCTTTAAATGCATTTTCAGGCCGTACCGAGCTCGTTTTTTGACTTTGAATGTATCTTCATAGGAATGAGTTGTGTGATCAAATTAATGGTGATTTAGGCTTCAGGGGGTCATCCTGAACAAAATACATGATGAAGTGTGTGCATAAGTCCTTTGGTTTAAGTGTGACACTCAATTTGAGTTTTTATTGCTTTAAATGCATTTTCAGGCCGAGTTGCGCACGTTTTCAGAGTTTGAATGTATCCTCATAGGAATGAGTTGTGTAGTCAAATTAATGGTCATTTAGGCTTCAGGAGATCAACCTGAACAAAATACATGTTGAAATATGCGCATTAGTCCTTTGATTTAGGTGTGACACTCAGTTTGAGTTTTTATTGCTTTAAATGCACTTTCAGGCCTAGTTGAGCACGTTTTGTGACTTTGAATGTACCTTCATAGGAATGAGTTGTATAGACGAAATAATGCTCATTTAGGCTTCAGGAGATCAACCTGAACTAAATACATGTTTAAATGTGTGCCTAAGTCCTTTGGTTTAGGCGTGACACCCAATTTGAGTTTTTATTGCTTTAAATGCATTTTCAGGCCGAGGAGAGCACGTTTCTGAGTTTGAATGTATCTTCATAGGAATGAGTTGTGTGATCAAATTAATGGTGATTTAGGCTTCAGGAGGTCAACCTGAACTAAATACATGTTGAAATGTGTGCATAAGTCCTTTGGTTTAGGCGTGGCACTCATTTTGAGTTTTTATTGCTTTAAATGCACTTTCAGGCCTAGTTGAGCACGTTTTGTGACTTTGAATGTACCTTCATAGGAATGAGTTGTGTAGTCAAATAAATGCCCATTTAGGCTTCAGGAGGTCAACCTGAACTAAATACATGTTGAAATGTGTGCATAAGTCCTTTGGTTTAGGCGTGACACTCATTTTCAGTTTTTATTGCTTTAAATGCATTTTCAGGCCGAGTAGAGCACGTTTCTGAGTTTGAATGTATCTTCTTAGGAATGAGTTGTGTGATCAAATTAATGGTGATTTAGGGTTCAGGAGGTCAACCTGAACTAAATACATGTTGAAATGTGTGCATAAGTCCTTTGGTTTAGGCGTGACACTCATTTTCAGTTTTTATTGCTTTAAATGCACTTTCAGTCCGAGTTGAGCCCGTTTTTTTACTTTGAATGTATCTTCATAGGAAGAAGTTGTGTAGTCAAATTAATGCACATTTAGGCTTCAGAATGTCAACCTGAACTAAATACATGTTGAAATGTGTGCATAAGTCCTTTGGTTTAGGCGTGACACTCATTTTGAGTTTTTATTGCTTTAAATGCACTTTCAGGCCTAGTTGAGCACGTTATGTGACTTTGAATGTACCTTCATAGGAATGAGTTGTGTAGTCAAATTAATGCTCATTTAGGCTTCAGGAGGTCAACCTGAACTAAATACATGTTGAAATGTGTGCATAAGTCCTTTGGTTTAGGCGTGACACTCATTTTCAGTTTTTATTGCTTTAAATGTACTTTCAGTCCGAGTTGAGCCCGTTTTTTTACTTTGAATGTTCCTTCATAGGAATGAGTTGTGTAGTCAAATTAATGCTCATTTAGGCTTCAGGAGGTCAACCTGAACTAAATACATGTTGAAATGTGTGCATAAGGCCTTTGGTTTAGGCGTGACACTCATTTTCAGTTTTTATTGCTTTAAATGCACTTTCAGGCCTAGTTGAGCCCGTTTTTTTACTTTGAATGTTCCTTCATAGGAATGAGTTGTGTAGTCAAATTAATGCTCATTTAGGCTTCAGGAGGTCAACCTGAACTAAATACATGTTGAAATGTGTGCATAAGGCCTTTGGTTTAGGCGTGACACTCATTTTCAGTTTTTATTGCTTTAAATGCACTTTCAGGCCTAGTTGAGCACGTTATGTGACTTTGAATGTTCCTTCATAGGAATGAGTTGTGTAGTCAAATTAATGCTCATTTAGGCTTCAGGAGGTCAACCTGAACAAAATACATGTTGAAATGTGTGCATAAGTCCTTTGGTTTAAGTGTGACACTCAATTTGAGTTTTTATTGCTTTAAATGCACTGTCAGGCCGAGTGGAGCACGTTTTTTGACTTTGAATGTATCTTCATAGGAATGAGATGTGTAGTCAAATTAATGCTCATTTAGGCTTCAGGAGGTCAACCTGAACAAAATACATGTTGAAATGTGTGCATAAGTCCTTTGGTTTAGGCGTGACACTCAATTTGAGTTTTTATTGCTTTAAATGCACTTTCAGGCCTAGTTGAGCACGTTATGTGACTTTGAATGTACCTTCATAGGAATGAGTTGTGTAGTCAAATTAATGCTCATTTAGGCTTCAGGAGGTCAACCTGAACTAAATACATGTTGAATTGTGTGCATAAGTCCTTTGGTTTAGGCGTGACACTCATTTTCAGTTTTTATTGCTTTAAATGTACTTTCAGTCCGAGTTGAGCCCGTTTTTTTACTTTGAATGTTCCTTCATAGGAATGAGTTGTGTAGTCAAATTAATGCTCATTTAGGCTTCAGGAGGTCAACCTGAACTAAATACATGTTGAAATGTGTGCATAAGGCCTTTGGTTTAGGCGTGACACTCATTTTCAGTTTTTATTGCTTTAAATGCACTTTCAGGCCTAGTTGAGCCCGTTTTTTTACTTTGAATGTTCCTTCATAGGAATGAGTTGTGTAGTCAAATTAATGCTCATTTAGGCTTCAGGAGGTTTACCTGAACTAAATACATGTTGAAATGTGTGCATAAGGCCTTTGGTTTAGGCGTGACACTCATTTTCAGTTTTTATTGCTTTAAATGCACTTTCAGGCCGAGTTGAGCCCGTTTTTTTACTTTGAATGTTCCTTCATAGGAATGAGTTGTGTAGTCAAATTAATGCTCATTTAGGCTTCAGGAGGTCAACCTGAACAAAATACATGTTGAAATGTGTGCATAAGTCCTTTGGTTTAAGTGTGACACTCAATTTGAGTTTTTATTGCTTTAAATGCACTGTCAGGCCGAGTGGAGCACGTTTTTTGACTTTGAATGTATCTTCATAGGAATGAGATGTGTAGTCAAATTAATGCTCATTTAGGCTTCAGGAGGTCAACCTGAACAAAATACATGTTGAAATGTGTGCATAAGTCCTTTGGTTTAGGCGTGACACTCAATTTGAGTTTTTATTGCTTTAAATGCACTTTCAGGCCTAGTTGAGCACGTTATGTGACTTTGAATGTACCTTCATAGGAATGAGTTGTGTAGTCAAATTAATGCTCATTTAGGCTTCAGGAGGTCAACCTGAACTAAATACATGTTGAAATGTGTGCATAAGTCCTTTGGTTTAGGCGTGACACTCATTTTCAGTTTTTATTGCTTTAAATGTACTTTCAGTCCGAGTTGAGCCCGTTTTTTTACTTTGAATGTTCCTTCATAGGAATGAGTTGTGTAGTCAAATTAATGCTCATTTAGGCTTCAGGAGGTCAACCTGAACTAAATACATGTTGAAATGTGTGCATAAGGCCTTTGGTTTAGGCGTGACACTCATTTTCAGTTTTTATTGCTTTAAATGCACTTTCAGGCCTAGTTGAGCCCGTTTTTTTACTTTGAATGTTCCTTCATAGGAATGAGTTGTGTAGTCAAATTAATGCTCATTTAGGCTTCAGGAGGTTTACCTGAACTAAATACATGTTGAAATGTGTGCATAAGGCCTTTGGTTTAGGCGTGACACTCATTTTCAGTTTTTATTGCTTTAAATGCACTTTCAGGCCTAGTTGAGCCCGTTTTTTTACTTTGAATGTTCCTTCATAGGAATGAGTTGTGTAGTCAAATTAATGCTCATTTAGGCTTCAGGAGGTCAACCTGAACAAAATACATGTTGAAATGTGTGCATAAGTCCTTTGGTTTAAGCGTGACACTCAATTTGAGTTTTTATTGCTTTAAATGCACTGTCAGGCCGAGTGGAGCACGTTTTTTGACTTTGAATGTATCTTCATAGGAATGAGATGTGTAGTCAAATTAATGCTCATTTAGGCTTCAGGAGGTCAACCTGAACAAAATACATGTTGAAATGTGTGCATAAGTCCTTTGGTTTAGGCGTGACACTCAATTTGAGTTTTTATTGCTTTAAATGCACTGTCAGGCCGAGTGGAGCACGTTTTTTGACTTTGAATGTATCTTCATAGGAATAAGATGTGTAGTCAAATTAATGCTCATTTAGGCTTCAGGAGGTCAACCTGAAGAAAATACATGTTGAAATGTGTGCATAAGTCCTTTGGTTTAGGCGTGACACTCAATTTGAGTTTTTATTGCTTTAAATGCATTTTCAGGCCGTACCGAGCTCGTTTTTTGACTTTGAATGTATCTTCATAGGAATGCGATGTGTAGTCAAATTAATGCTCATTTAGGCTTCAGGAGGTCAACCTGAACAAAATACATGTTGAAATGTGTGCATAAGTCCTTTGGTTTAAGCGTGACACTCAATTTGAGTTTTTATTGCTTTAAATGCATTTTCAGGCCGAGTTGAGCACGTTTTTTTACTTTTAATGTATCCTCATAGGAATGAGTTGTGTAGTCAAATTAATGCTCATTTAGGCTTCAGGAGGTTTACCTGAACTAAATACATGTTGAAATGTGTGCATAAGGCCTTTGGTTTAGGCGTGACACTCATTTTCAGTTTTTATTGCTTTAAATGCACTTTCAGGCCTAGTTGAGCCCGTTTTTTTACTTTGAATGTTCCTTCATAGGAATGAGTTGTGTAGTCAAATTAATGCTCATTTAGGCTTCAGGAGGTCAACCTGAACAAAATACATGTTGAAATGTGTGCATAAGTCCTTTGGTTTAAGTGTGACACTCAATTTGAGTTTTTATTGCTTTAAATGCACTGTCAGGCCGAGTGGAGCACGTTTTTTGACTTTGAATGTATCTTCATAGGAATGAGATGTGTAGTCAAATTAATGCTCATTTAGGCTTCAGGAGGTCAACCTGAACAAAATACATGTTGAAATGTGTGCATAAGTCCTTTGGTTTAGGCGTGACACTCAATTTGAGTTTTTATTGCTTTAAATGCACTTTCAGGCCTAGTTGAGCACGTTATGTGACTTTGAATGTACCTTCATAGGAATGAGTTGTGTAGTCAAATTAATGCTCATTTAGGCTTCAGGAGGTCAACCTGAACTAAATACATGTTGAAATGTGTGCATAAGTCCTTTGGTTTAGGCGTGACACTCATTTTCAGTTTTTATTGCTTTAAATGTACTTTCAGTCCGAGTTGAGCCCGTTTTTTTACTTTGAATGTTCCTTCATAGGAATGAGTTGTGTAGTCAAATTAATGCTCATTTAGGCTTCAGGAGGTCAACCTGAACTAAATACATGTTGAAATGTGTGCATAAGGCCTTTGGTTTAGGCGTGACACTCATTTTCAGTTTTTATTGCTTTAAATGCACTTTCAGGCCTAGTTGAGCCCGTTTTTTTACTTTGAATGTTCCTTCATAGGAATGAGTTGTGTAGTCAAATTAATGCTCATTTAGGCTTCAGGAGGTTTACCTGAACTAAATACATGTTGAAATGTGTGCATAAGGCCTTTGGTTTAGGCGTGACACTCATTTTCAGTTTTTATTGCTTTAAATGCACTTTCAGGCCTAGTTGAGCCCGTTTTTTTACTTTGAATGTTCCTTCATAGGAATGAGTTGTGTAGTCAAATTAATGCTCATTTAGGCTTCAGGAGGTCAACCTGAACAAAATACATGTTGAAATGTGTGCATAAGTCCTTTGGTTTAGGCGTGACACTCAATTTGAGTTTTTATTGCTTTAAATGCATTTTCAGGCCGTACCGAGCTCGTTTTTTGACTTTGAATGTATCTTCATAGGAATAAGTTGTGTGGTCAAATTAATGGTGATTTAGGCTTCAGGAGGTCAACCTGAACTAAATACATGTTGAAATGTGTGCATAAGTCCTTTGGTTTAGGCGTGACACTCAATTTGAGTTTTTATTGCTTTAAATGCATTTTCAGGCCGTACCGAGCTCGTTTTTTGACTTTGAATGTATCTTCATAGGAATGAGTTGTGTGATCAAATTAATGGTGATTTAGGCTTCAGGGGGTCATCCTGAACAAAATACATGATGAAGTGTGTGCATAAGTCCTTTGGTTTAAGTGTGACACTCAATTTGAGTTTTTATTGCTTTAAATGCATTTTCAGGCCGAGTTGCGCACGTTTTCAGAGTTTGAATGTATCCTCATAGGAATGAGTTGTGTAGTCAAATTAATGGTCATTTAGGCTTCAGGAGATCAACCTGAACAAAATACATGTTGAAATATGCGCATTAGTCCTTTGATTTAGGTGTGACACTCAGTTTGAGTTTTTATTGCTTTAAATGCATTTTCAGGACGAGCTGAACACGTTTTTTGACTTGGAATGTGTCTTCATAGGAATGAGTTGTGTAGTCAAATTAATGCTCATTTAGGCTTCAGGAGGTCAACCTGAACTAAATACATGTTGAATTGTGTGCATAAGTCCTTTGGTTTAGGCGTGACACTCATTTTCAGTTTTTATTGCTTTAAATGTACTTTCAGTCCGAGTTGAGCCCGTTTTTTTACTTTGAATGTTCCTTCATAGGAATGAGTTGTGTAGTCAAATTAATGCTCATTTAGGCTTCAGGAGGTCAACCTGAACAAAATACATGTTGAAATGTGTGCATAAGTCCTTTGGTTTAAGCGTGACACTCAATTTGAGTTTTTATTGCTTTAAATGCACTGTCAGGCCGAGTGGAGCACGTTTTTTGACTTTGAATGTATCTTCATAGGAATGAGATGTGTAGTCAAATTAATGCTCATTTAGGCTTCAGGAGGTCAACCTGAACAAAATACATGTTGAAATGTGTGCATAAGTCCTTTGGTTTAGGCGTGACACTCAATTTGAGTTTTTATTGCTTTAAATGCACTGTCAGGCCGAGTGGAGCACGTTTTTTGACTTTGAATGTATCTTCATAGGAATAAGATGTGTAGTCAAATTAATGCTCATTTAGGCTTCAGGAGGTCAACCTGAAGAAAATACATGTTGAAATGTGTGCATAAGTCCTTTGGTTTAGGCGTGACACTCAATTTGAGTTTTTATTGCTTTAAATGCATTTTCAGGCCGTACCGAGCTCGTTTTTTGACTTTGAATGTATCTTCATAGGAATGCGATGTGTAGTCAAATTAATGCTCATTTAGGCTTCAGGAGGTCAACCTGAACAAAATACATGTTGAAATGTGTGCATAAGTGCTTTGGTTTAAGCGTGACACTCAATTTGAGTTTTTATTGCTTTAAATGCATTTTCAGGCCGAGTTGAGCACGTTTTTTTACTTTTAATGTATCCTCATAGGAATGAGTTGTGTAGTCAAATTAATGGCCATTTAGGCTTCAGGGGGTCATCCTGAACAAAATACATGTTGAAGTGTGTGCATAAGTCCTTTGGTTTAGGTGTGACACTCAATTTGAGTTTTTATTGCTTTAAATGCACTTTCAGGCCGAGCTGAACACGTTTTTTTGACTTGAAATGTGTCTTCATAGGAATGAGATGTGTAGTCAAATTAATGCTCATTTAGGCTTCAGGAGGTCAACCTGAACTAAATACATGTTGAAATGTGTGCATAAGTCCTTTGGTTTAGGCGTGACACTCAATTTGAGTTTTTATTGCTCTAAATGCATTTTCAGGCCGAGTTGAGCACGTTTCTGAGTATGAATGTATTTTCATAGGAATGAGTTGTCTAGTCAAATTAATGGTCATTTAGGCTTCAGGACGTCAACCTGAAATAAATACATGTTGAAATGTGTGCATAAGTCCTTTGGTTTAGGCGTGACACTCATTTTGAGTTTTTATTGCTTTAAATGCACTTTCAGGCCGAGTGGAGCACGTTTTTTGACTTTGAATGTATCTTCATAGGAATGAGATGTGTAGTCAAATTAATGCTCATTTAGGCTTCAGGAGGTCAACCTGAACAAAATACATGTTGAAATGTGTGCATAAGTCCTTTGGTTTAGGCGTGACACTCAATTTGAGTTTTTATTGCTTTAAATGCATTTTCAGGCCGAGTTGAGCCCGTTTTTTTACTTTGAATGTATCTTCATAGGAATAAGTTGTGTGGTCAAATTAATGGTGATTTAGGCTTCAGGAGGTCAACCTGAACTAAATACATGTTGAAATGTGTGCATAAGTCCTTTGGTTTAGGCGTGACACTCAATTTGAGTTTTTATTGCTTTAAATGCATTTTCAGGCCGTACCGAGCTCGTTTTTTGACTTTGAATGTATCTTCATAGGAATGAGTTGTGTGATCAAATTAATGGTGATTTAGGCTTCAGGGGGTCATCCTGAACAAAATACATGATGAAGTGTGTGCATAAGTCCTTTGGTTTAAGTGTGACACTCAATTTGAGTTTTTATTGCTTTAAATGCATTTTCAGGCCGAGTTGCGCACGTTTTCAGAGTTTGAATGTATCCTCATAGGAATGAGTTGTGTAGTCAAATTAATGGTCATTTAGGCTTCAGGAGATCAACCTGAACAAAATACATGTTGAAATATGCGCATTAGTCCTTTGATTTAGGTGTGACACTCAGTTTGAGTTTTTATTGCTTTAAATGCATTTTCAGGACGAGCTGAACACGTTTTTTGACTTGGAATGTGTCTTCATAGGAATGAGTTGTGTAGTCAAATTAATGCTCATTTAGGCTTCAGGAGGTCAACCTGAACTAAATACATGTTGAAATATGTGCATAAGTCCTTTGATTTAGGCGTGACACTCAATTTGAGTTTTTATTGCTTTAAAATGCATTTTCAGGCCGTATCGAGCACGTTTTTTGACTTTGAATGTATCTTCATAGGAATGAGTTGTGTGATCAAATTAATGGTGATTTAGGCTTCAGGGGGTCATCCTGAACAAAATAAATGTTGAAGTGTGTGCATAAGTCCTTTGGTTTAATCGTGACACTCATTTTGAGTTTTTATTGCTTTAAATGCATTTTCGGGCCGAGCTGAACACGTTTTTTGACTTGGAATGTGTCTTCATAGGAATGAGTTGTGTAGTCAAATTAATGCTCATTTAGGCTTCAGGAGGTCAACCTGAACTAAATACATGTTGAAATATGTGCATAAGTCCTTTGATTTAGGTGTGACACTCAATTTGAGTTTTTATTGCTTTAAATGCATTTTCAGGCCGAGTTGAGCACGTTTTTTGACTTTGAATGTATCTTCATAGGAAGGAGTTGTGTGATCAAATTAATGGTGATTTAGGCTTCAGGGGGTCATCCTGAACAAAATACATGTTGAAGTGTGTGCATAAGTCCTTTCTTTGGTTTAGGCGTGACACTCATTTTGAGTTTTTATTGCTTTAAATGCACTTTCAGGCCGAGTTGAGCTCGTTTTTTGACTTTGAATGTATCTTCATAGGAATGAGTTGTGTAGTCAAATTAATGGTGATTTAGGCTTCAGGGCGTCATCCTGAACAAAATACATGTTGAAGTGTGTGCATAAGTCCTTTGGTTTAGGTGTGACACTCAATTTGAGTTTTTATTGCTTTAAATGCACTTTCAGGCTGAGTTGAGCACGTTTTTTGACTTTGAATGTATCTTCATAAGAATGAGATGTGTAGTCAAATTAATGCTCATTTAGGCTTCAGGGGGTCAACCTGAACAAAATACATGTTGAAATGTGTGCATGAGTCCTTTGGTTTAGGCGTGACACTCAATTTGAGTCTTTATTGGTTTAAAATGCATTTTCAGGCCGTACCGAGCACATTTTTTGACTTTGAATGTATCTTCATAGGAATGAGATGTGTAGTCAAAATAATGCTCATTTAGGCTTCAGGAGGTCAACCTGAACAAAATACATGTTGAAATGTCTGCATAAGTCCTTTGGTTTAGGCGTGTCACTCAATTTGAGTTTTTATTGCTTTAAATGCATTTTCAGGCCGTACCGAGCACGTTTTTTGACTTTTAATGTATCCTCATAGGAATGAGTTGTGTAGTCAAATTAATGGTCATTTAGGCTTCAGAGGGTCATCCTGAACAAAATACATGTTGAAGTGTGTGCATAAGTCCTTTGGTTTAGGTGTGACACTCAATTTGAGTTTTTATTGCTTTAAATGCACTTTCAGGCCGAGCTGAACACGTTTTTTTGACTTGGAATGTGTCTTCATAGGAATGAGATGTGTAGTCAAATTAATGCTCATTTATGCTTCAGGAGGTCAACCTGAACTAAATACATGTTGAAATGTGTGCATAAGTCCTTTGGTTTAAGCGTGACACTCAATTTGAGTTTTTATTGCTTTAAATCACTTTCAGGCCGAGTGGAGCACGTTTTTTGACTTTGAATGTATCTTCATAGGAATGAGATCTGTAGTCAAATTAATGCTCATTTAGGCTTCAGGAGGTCAACCTGAACAAAATACATGTTGAAATGTGTGCATAAATCCTTTGGTTTAGGAGTGACACTCAATTTGAGTTTTTATTGCTTTAAATGCATTTTCAGGCCGTACCGAGCACGTTTTTTGACTTTGAATGTATCTTCATAGGAATGAGATTTGTAGTCAAATTAATGCTCATTTAGGCTTCAGGAGGTCAACCTGAACTAAATACATGTTGAAATGTGTGCATAAGTCCTTTGGTTTAAGCGTGGCACTCAATTTGAGTTTTTATTTCTTTAAATGCACTTTCAGGCCGAGTGGAGCACGTTTTTGGACTTTGAATGTATCTTAATAGGAATGAGATGTTTAGTCAAATTAATGCTCATTTAGGCTTCAGGAGGTCAACCTGAAATAAATACATGTTGAAATGTGTGCATAAGTCCTTTGGTTTAGGCGTGACACTCAATTTGAGTTTTTATTGCTCAAAATGCATTTTCAGGCCGAGTTGAGCACGTTTCTGAGTATGAATGTATCTTCATAGGAATGAGTTGTCTAGTCAAATTAATGGTCATTTAGGCTTCAGGGGGGCATCCTGAACAAAATACATGTTGAAGTGTGTGCATAAGTCCTTTGGTTTAGGTGTGACACTCAATTTGAGTTTTTATTGCTTTAAATGCATTTTCAGGCCGAGCTGAACACGTTTTTTTGACTTGGAATGTGTCTTCATAGGAATGAGATGTGTAGTCAAATTAATGCTCATTTAGGCTTCAGGAGGTCAACCTGAACTAAATACATGTTGAAATGTGTGCATAAGTCCTTTGGTTTAAGCGTGACACTCAATTTGAGTTTTTATTGCTTTAAATGCACTTTCAGGCCGAGTGGAGCACGTTTTTTGACTTTGAATGTATCTTCATAGAAATGAGATGTGTAGTCAAATTAATGCTCATTTAGGCTTCAGGAGGTCAACCTGAAATAAATACATGTTGAAATGTGTGCATAAGTCCTTTGGTTTAGGCGTGACACTCATTTTGAGTTTTTATTGCTTCAAATGCACTTTCAGGCAGAGTGGAAAACGTTTTTTGACTTTGAATGTATCTTCATAGGAATGAGATGTGTAGTCAAATTAATGCTCATTTAGGCTTCAGGAGGTCAACCTGAACAAAATACATGTTGAAATGTGTGCATAAGTCCTTTGGTTTAGGCGTGACACTCAATTTGAGTTTTTATTGCTTTAAATGCATTTTCAGGCCGTACCGAGCACGTTTTTTGACTTTGAATGTATCTTCATAGGAATGAGGTGTGTCATCAAATTAATGGTGATTTAGGCTTGAGGGGGTCAACCTGAACTAAATACATGTTGAAATGTGTGCATAAGTCCTTTGGTTTAATCGTGACACTCATTTTGAGTTTTTATTGCTTTTAATGGACTTTCAGGCTGAGTTGAGCACGTTTTTTGACTTTGAATGTATCTTCATAGGAATGAGATGTGTAGTCAAATTAATGCTCATTTAGGCTTCAGGAGGTCAACCGGAACGAAATACATGTTGAAATGTGTGCATAAGTCCTTTGGTTTAGGTGTGACACTCAATTTGAGTTTTTATTGCTATAAATGCATTTTCAGGCCGAGCTGAACACGTTTTTTGACTTTGAATGTATGTTCATAGGAATGAGTATTGTGATCAAATTAATGGTGATTTAGGCTTCAGGGGGTCATCCTGAACAAAATACATGTTGAAGTGTGTGCATAAGTCCTTTGGTTTGCGTGACACTCATTTTGAGTTTTTATTGCTTTAAATGCACTTTCAGGCCGAGTTGAGCTCGTTTTTTGACTCTGAATGTATCTTCATAGGAATCAGTTGTGTAGTTAAATTAATGGACATTTAGGCTTCAGGAGGTCAGCCTGAACTAAATACATGTTGAAATATGTGCATAAGTCCTTTGGTTTAAGCGTGACACTCATTTTGAGTTTTTATTGCTTTAAATGCACTTTCAGGCCGAGCTGAACACGTTTTTTGACTTGGAATGTGTCTTCATAGGAATGAGTTGTGTAGTCAAATTAATGGTCATTTAGGCTTCAGGACGTCAACCTGAACTAAATACATGTTGAAATATGTGCATAAGTGCTTTGGTTTAGGCGTGACACTCATTTTGAGTTTTTATTGCTTTAAATGCACTTTCAGGCCGAGTTGAGCAAGTTTTTTTTACTTTGAATGTATCTTCATAGGAATGAGTTGTGTAGTCAAATTAATGCTCATTTAGGCTTCAGGAGGTCAAACTGAACTAAATACATATTGAAATGTGTGCATAAGTCCTTTGGTTTAGGCGTGACACTCATTTTGAGTTTTTATTGCTTTAAATGCACTTTCAGGCCGAGTGGAGCACGTTTTTTGACTTTGAATGTATCTTCATAGGAATGAGATGTGTAGTCAAAATAATGCTCATTTAGGCTTCAGGATGTCAACCTGAACAAAATACATGTTGAAATGTCTGCATAAGTCCTTTGGTTTAGGCGTGTCACTCAATTTGAGTTTTTATTGCTTTAAATGCATTTTCAGGCCGTACCGAGCACGTTTTTTGACTTTTAATGTATCCTCATAGGAATGAGTTGTGTAGTCAAATTAATGGTCATTTAGGCTTCAGAGGGTCATCCTGAACAAAATACATGTTGAAGTGTGTGCATAAGTCCTTTGGTTTAGGTGTGACACTCAATTTGAGTTTTTATTGCTTTAAATGGACTTTCAGGCCGAGCTGAACACGTTTTTTTGACTTGGAATGTGTCTTCATAGGAATGAGATGTGTAGTCAAATTAATGCTCATTTATGCTTCAGGAGGTCAACCTGAACTAAATACATGTTGAAATGTGTGCATAAGTCCTTTGGTTTAAGCGTGACACTCAATTTGAGTTTTTATTGCTTTAAATGCACTTTCAGGCCGAGTGGAGCACGTTTTTTGACTTTGAATGTATCTTCATAGGAATGAGATGTGTAGTCAAATTAATGCTCATTTAGGCTTCAGGAGGTCAACCTGAACAAAATACATGTTGAAATGTGTGCATAAATCCTTTGGTTTAGGAGTGACACTCAATTTGAGTTTTTATTGCTTTAAATGCATTTTCAGGCCGTACCGAGCACGTTTTTTGACTTTGAATGTATCTTCATAGGAATGAGGTGTGTCATCAAATTAATGGTGATTTAGGCTTGAGGGGGTCAACCGGAACTAAATACATGTTGAAATGTGTGCATAAGTCCTTTGGTTTAAGCGTGACACTCATTTTGAGTTTTTATTGCTTTAAATGCACTTTCAGGCTGAGTTGAGCATGTTTTTTGACTTTGAATGTATCTTCATAGGAATGAGATGTGTAGTCAAATTAATGCTCATTTAGGCTTCAGGAGGTCAACCTGAACTAAATACATGTTGAAATGTGTGCATAAGTCCTTTGGTTTAAGCGTGACACTCAATTTGAGTTTTTATTTCTTTAAATGCACTTTCAGGCCGAGTGGAGCACGTTTTTGGACTTTGAATGTATCTTAATAGGAATGAGATGTTTAGTCAAATTAATGCTCATTTAGGCTTCAGGAGGTCAACCTGAAATAAATACATGTTGAAATGTGTGCATAAGTCCTTTGGTTTAGGCGTGACACTCATTTTGAGTTTTTATTGCTTTAAATGCACTGTCAGTCCGAGTTGAGCCCGTTTTTTTACTTTGAATGTATCTTCATAGGAATGAGATGTGTAGTCAAATTAATGCTCATTTAGGCTTCAGGAGATTAACCTGAACAAAATACATGTTGAAATGTGTGCATGCGTCCTTTGGTTTAGGCGTGACACTCAATTTGAGTTTTTATTGCTCAAAATGCATTTTCAGGCCGAGTTGAGCACGTTTCTGAGTATGAATGTATCTTCATAGGAATGAGTTGTCTAGTCAAATTAATGGTCATTTAGGCTTCAGGGGGTCATCCTGAACAAAATACATGTTGAAGTGTGTGCATAAGTCCTTTGGTTTAGGTGTGACACTCAATTTGAGTTTTTATTGCTTTAAATGCATTTTCAGGCCGAGCTGAACACGTTTTTTTGACTTGGAATGTGTCTTCATAGGAATGAGATGTGTAGTCAAATTAATGGTCATTTAGGCTTCAGGACGTCAACCTGAACTAAATACATGTTGAAATATGTGCATAAGTGCTTTGGTTTAGGCGTGACACTCATTTTGAGTTTTTATTGCTTTAAATGCACTTTCAGGCCGAGTTGAGCACGTTTTTTGACTTTGAATGTATCTTCATAGGAATGAGTTGTGTAGTCAAATTAATGCTCATTTAGGCTTCAGGAGGTCAAACTGAACTAAATACATATTGAAATGTGTGCATAAATCCTTTGGTTTAGGCGTGACACTCAATTTGAGTTTTTATTGCTTTAAATGCATTTTCAGGCCGAGTTGAGCACGTTTTCTGAGTTTGAACGTATCTTCATAGGAATGAGTTGTGTAGTCAAACAAGGGGGGGGGGGGGGGGGGTTGGCGAGAGAATCTCTTTCAAATCCTTTCAATAATCCTGAACCAATACTAGAATTAAACAAAACAAAGACATCATATTATCATTTGTGGGTGTCTTTCTAGGAACTCAAGGACACCTTACAACAAGCAGTTAAAATCACGAATACAATGTTAAAAACAACATCAAATAAAATAAGAAAAATACAACAACAACAAAATAATGTCTTTATGGTCCGAGTGAATAATCCTGTCTGAACAGATGTGTTTTGAGGCTGGACTTTTAATGCCTTAATAAGTCGGTATAACTAAAAGAGCGGAGCCGGTGGATGTTTCTAAGATGATAATATGATGTGGTTTAAATGCGAGGGGAAAAGAGAGGGTCAAGTTGACAAGTAGAGGTTCTTCTATATATTGCATTTCATGGGCAGTTTGACCACTGCCTTCGACATTGGAAAAAGAAAAAAATATATAACCAAAGTAACTCCGACAAAGTTATGATAATCAAGGCAGCGATGATGCCTCCTTCACCGCATGGGATGAGGAGCGCTAAAATTATGACCCCACTACAAGCGCCGAGTGGTCACTTGTACGTAGACAAGGCAGAAGAAATTGGAGCGGATGGTCAATCTGCAGGCAGAGAGACCTGAGCTCACCAGACACACGAAAATGTGTCTATATTCATCACAATCGCAGACACTGTTGTGAGGGTTAAAGATATTGAGTGAATTAAAAATAAAATTATAAACGTCTTAACAGAGGGGCACTTTAATCATTGTGTAGGCTCCACAGGCAGGTTTGTAAGCACAAACCTACAGGAAGGGGATAACACATACTAGCCATTTTACTGTCACCCACCTGTGTCATGTCCCGTGTCTTCCAGCAGGGGGCGGGCTTTTCCCTCCGCCAACTGCACACCTGTTCGTCATTTCGGGTTGATTATCTGCCTTTATTAAGAGGCTCTGGCAGTCCACTCACTGCCGGAGAATTCCACGCCGTGCCATTGGTCTCTCGCGCTAAAACCTCTATAGTAGATTTCTCATTGCCTTCTAGCCTTGTGGCCGTTTATCTTGCGTTCTCTCTAGTCCCAAAATTGTATATTTAGTCTATAGTCTAATCAGACCTTCCTCACCTTTTGTTTTTTTTTCTGCGAGCGTTTTCTGTTGTTTCCTTATTTCTTCCCTGGTCCTTATTTGACCAGCGTTTTTTGTTACTGTTTCCCTGTCGGGCTCTTTCTGTTCGTTATTAAAGACTTTTTGTGTTCATACAAAATCTTTTCGTGTCTGCTTTACCTGGGGATCCACCTCGTTATTTTGTTGTGCACGAGGCGATCTTTCATCGCCTCGGGCACAACATGACAACCTGAATCCCTTGTGTGCCAAGCTTCCCCCTGATCTGCCCAGGGTGGTTCATAAACAATTGGTAAAAGTAGAAAAATGTATGCAAATTAAACAGGATAATGAGAGCATGAGTGTTTGGGATGCGACCACTATTGTAACTAAGGAGACTGAATTGACGAGGCAAATATTGCTGGATTTGCCTAAAACTTACTATGACATACAATTGTGGGCAATAGACTGGCTTAAGAGTAAGTATTTACCCAAAGAGATTATGGACCTTTTAGAGGGAATAGCCTCTTGCAAATTGACTAGGTTGAATGATAGAAAATCAGACGCGTTGAGTTCCCTTTATCCAACAACATTGGGTCCTTCACAACAACTGGCGTTTGAATTGCTATCTGAGGTAAACCCAATGACTTATTTGGTTAATTGTATGGATGCTTGGGTGACTGTCACAGGACAGAACCCCAATAGTCATCCATTGAATCAAGCATTGTTCAGGCAAGCAGTGCTGGGGGGTTGTCTGTATGATGTGCAGAAAATGATGACTAACTCTCCCACTATCCCCACTTCAGATGACGTGAACTGGCGAACTCATTTCCTATATTATGTGCAGCAATCTCGAATGAGAGCCGAGGAAGAGACTGAGAAAACATCCAAGCTACAAAATGACTTTTTGAATCCACAAGTACAAGAGGCTAAGAGAGCCTCCAGTAATGCATGCAAAAGAGAGAAACTTGGGAGATCTAATCAAATGTCAATCAGTGTCTCTCAACAGGCTCCACCACGGCTGATCACACCCACATCGCAGCTCCAAGCCACACCTCAACATTACGGCCTCCCCACAAGGCAGGGCCGAGACGCATGGCTGGGGGGAGGTTCGAGACGGGAAGGTGGGCGTGGACGAGGAAGTCACGGGAGCCAAGCTGGCTGTTTCATTTGTGGTGATGTGAATCATTGGACAAGGAAATGCCCGCACCGCCGGCACCCACCTGTTCATCAATCAGGCTATGATCAACAAGCTCTGACTCCTCCTCCGCAAAACCAACAACAATGACAGGATACGGCACCCCCAAATGGACAATACCCATCTGCTCCATGGGTACCCGAATCCCCAACAATAGGGATCACTGCTGGCCTCACTGAAAGACTGACATGAACTTGAACATGCTGGACCACACTTGCTCCCAATGCCTGCTGATACAAGGCTGACTGTTGCTAAAGTCAGCCGATGACCCACCATTGAACTCTGTCTTCCAACAGTATCGGCTTTGGTCTCCTTAGACTTCCTCCATATGACCTTACCATGATCGGTCCTTCCCACTGCACAATGCTTTTGACAAACTAGAGATTGAAATTTATCGCATGGCCTGGTTGGGTGAAACACAAGGCAATTTATTTAATGTTCCCTCCTCCTCAATTATTGTAGGGCCTGAAGGGTGTGGCAGCCAGAGTGGACCTGTCAGAGGATCTCATCTCATTGACTGGTATCTAGGCCTGACATGGCCGCGCCGCTCATACTTTTTTGCCGTCTACTCAAATATCCAAAAATTCTCATTCGTACACCTTTTTTGTAATCGATTTAGCTACGTTTTTTTCCATATATCACTTTCAGAATCGAATAGGGAATTTTCTCATTCTCTCACCTTGGAGTTAAATTTTACTACACTCGGTTGCCCCACGTATTCGATTTTGTCTTCTGGAATTTTTATCCAAGTGCTTAAACAGCTACTCTACTCTTTCCGACCTACGGATGACGTTGTACTTATTCGGTATGGTAATGTTCTTATCGATGGATCATCTAAGATTTGCTCTTTGGAAGCCGCAAGGTGGCTCCTTTGACATTTGGCTTTTTGCTGTTTCAAACTATCGCATGTGAAAATTACAATGCGCACTGCCTTTATATTTTCGGGGAGACTGAACACATCAGAAGGTACAGCGATGCCGGTTTCTTTTGTGCAGCCTGGTCTACAATACAATACAATACAATACATGCTGATTCATATAGCGATTTACTTAGAGGTTTCTGAAAAAGAAGGTTCTGTTTCTGTAGTTCTTTTTCAGAAAAGAGAGGGGAATGTGACTGGCAGGAACGTGAACAACAGGGAAGTAAAAGACTGATGAATTTTGACATACGTCAGCATGCAATTGGACCCAATTGAACAAAAACATTCAGCATGCATCAGATATGCGGCAGCATGAGGCAAATATTTACAATAAAAAATTTAAAAAACTGCACAGGGCGGCCCGGTAGACCAGTGGTTAGCACGTCGGCTTCACAGTGCAGAGGTACCGGGTTCGATTCCGGCTCCGGCCTCCCTGCGTGGAGTTTGCATGTTCTCCCCGGGCCTGCGTGGGTTTTCTCCGGGTGCTCCGGTTTCCTCCCACAATCCAAAAACATGCGTGGCAGGCTGATTGAACACTCTAAATTGTCCCTAGGTGTGAGTGTGAGCGTGGATGGTTGTACGTCTCTGTGTGCCCTGTGATTGGCTGGCAACCGATTCAGGGTGTCCCCCGCCTACTGCCCGAAGACAGCTGGGATAGGCTCCAGCACCCCCCGTGACCCTAGTGAGGATCAAGCGGCTCGGAAGATGAATGAATGAATGAATGCCACAGGAACATCGATGCAACATTGCGTGAAGAAAAAACAAAGAAACAAAAACTTAGAGAGGCTCTGCTAAAACCAAAAGAAGTAGTTATTAAATGCAGGACACATATTAGAAGGACTTTTCCCACGTAAAAGTAGGGAATGACAAAGCAGACTAGATGACTAAAGAGACAGTAGAAGACGACTTGATCTTTAGTGATGGAAGTGGAATCAAAAATGGGAAATTGTATATTTTCCAAACTAACAACCTTATTTCAGACCAAGAGAGGGTATCCCGGAGGAGAAGAACTAACTGGGTGGCCAGGGATGAGACTGGTTTGTATCGGCATGAAATTGATGGACGTCCAGTCCTGTCGGCAACTAAATTGAAGACTCCAATTCGGGAGGCATGGGTTTTTTATCTGCAATTCAAGGTAAGCTCGAACCAACGAATCAGAGGCTTGTATCAAACACTCCGATGGTGATGACCTCAGAGAAATCGGATTGGGATGAGACGCTACCACTTGCGCTTTCACCATGAGGTCCACCGTTAAGTCCACCACGGGTCTCACACCTTTTAAGATGGGACGTGACCAGGAGTTCCCCGCTCCATGGCAATCCATGGACCGGGGGCTCTTCAACAAACGATTCCCCATGAAGCAGACAAGGAGTCATTGAGTGTTCTCGTCTCCTATTTTCAGGAACAGACGAGACTCCAGGGTGAACACCCCATGAAACCACAGACGTATCCCGAGCATGTGTATCTGGGGGTCCTACAGCGGAAGTGGCACCAGCCGAGATGAATGGGACCACGCAGAGTGACACAAAGGACCCATCATGCTGTCTACCGGGAAGGAATGCGTCAGCCCCAAGAAGCGTCTCCAACTTCAAAAGTGACCTTCGGAAGGACGACTGGACGTGAAACCAAGACAAAGTTCTCAGGGGGCCCAGAACTAATAACATATCTTCCTGATTATACTGGTTATTTTGGTCTCTATTTCTCTACTAATGTGGGCGCTGGTGGCAGGCTTCACTGAGACTGTTATTTCCGGCTGTAGTTTATTTGATGATGCTTTGCACAAGATTGGGTTGGTTGTCCCGCTTTGACGACGGAGTTTGACACCGAAGTTTTGTGATCACAATATTAATTGTGATCAAGAGAGGGATTTGTTAAGGAATTATTCCGCCAGAAGTAGTAGTAGAACATTGTTGATGAATTTCGTCTTGCTATGAGAACTATTGACACTAGTCTCTGTCCTGAACATCTGCTTGTACTTAAAACAAAGAGTGGAGGGTGAAGTTGGGGCCCTAATTGCCCTTGAGTGATTAACAGCCCCCTGGCCGTCTTCTGCGTCCCCCACATCGTAAAAGTCCCTGAAGGCTGTCAAGTGCCTTCGAAGAGGAAACCTAATCTCAAGTTTTGTGGACCAGCAGATATTCTCTGTACTTTGTCAAAATGCCAAGATCGAACTTTGCTTGACTTTCTTTGTTTCAGATTTTTACATAAGGGGAAGGACTGCCCGCCGCTAATTAACATAATTAACATACCATGCCTATATGTACGTGTGACTGAAGTTGCTCGGGGCTTCCCGATGAAATCTGAGACTCACAGGAGCCCGAATCGATTCGTGCTGCGTTGCGATAAACTGAAGAAAAGACAACGTGGTGTTGGGTCTTCTTCCACATTATAGAGAGATAAAAGAATCTGTAACCAAGGAAGGGCCAAGAGCAAATTGACAGCTCCCATTCCCCAACACAAATCAACGTGAAGGAAACGATTTCAAACCACAGGATAAGTGAAAGTTGAATGACGAATGAAAGCCAAAATTTTTGGAAAGAGAAGTGCTTCATGTCCAAGTGCTATCATGATCGATCCACGTGCAGACGGCTCCCTCTGTTGGACATTAATTTTATTCCAAAGAGACGTTGATCTGTCAAATCAACGTGAAGGAAACGATTTCAAACCACAGGATAAGTGAAAGTTGAATGACGAATGAATGCCAAAATTTTTGGAAAGAGCAGTGAATCGTGTTGTGAATTGGAGGTGGGAACAAAAGCTTACAGCACCTGGTATTCCCAGGGGGTCTCCCATCCAAGTACTAACCAGGCCCGACCCTGCTTAGCTTCCGAGATCGGACGAGATCGGGCGTTCTCAGGGTAGTATGGCCGTAAGCGAGGGAAAACGTGAAAATTGTCCCCTTTATAGCAGACAGGGCACTTGCGGGTCGGGGATGGAGTAGTGGGGTGATTTTTTTTTTCATTTAATGACCTCCTCCCGAGAGCACGAAGGAGGGGCCCGCTCCCGTGGTGGTTTGAGCGCGCAGCCTGTCAGGCTCGCATACGGTCCTCTGCGAGCACGCAGATGCGGTATTTGATGTTTGTTGCAAAAGTGGGCTTTTCCAGTGGAGGTGCAAAGGCATCCAGCAGGCGGAAATCCCAAGCTGCTTCATGTCCAAGTGCTATCATAACCGATCCCCGTGCAGACGGCTCCCTCTGTTGGACATTAATTTTATTCCAAAGAGACGTTGATCTGTCAAATCAACGTGAAGGAAACGATTTCAAACCACAGGATAAGTGAAAGTTGAATGACGAATGAATGCCAAAATTTTTGGAAAGAGCATTGAATCGTGTTGTGAATTGGAGGTGGGTGCAAAAGCTTACAGCACCTGGTATTCCCAGGGGGTCTCCCATCCAAGTACTAACCAGGCCCGACCCTGCTTAGCTTCCGAGATCGGACGAGATGGGGCGTTCTCAGGGTAGTATGGCCGTAAGCGAGGAAAAATGTGAAAATTGTCCCCTTTATAGCAGACAGGGCACTTGCGGGTCGGGGATAGAGTAGTGGGGTGCTTTTATTTTTTTTTCATTTAATGACCTCCTCCCGAGAGCACGAAGGAGGGGCCCGCTCCCTTGGTGGTTTGAGCGCGCAGCCTGTCAGGCTCGCATACGGTCCTCTGCGAGCACGCAGATGCGGTATTTGATGTTTGTTGCAAAAGTGGGCTTTTCCAGTGGAGGTGCAAAGGCATCCAGCAAGCGGAAATCCCAAGCTGCTTCATGTCCAAGTGCTATCATGACCGATCCCCGTGCAGACGGCTCCCTCTGTTGGACATTAATTTTATTCCAAAGAGAAGTTGATCTGTCAAATCAACGTGAAGGAAACGATTTCAAACCACAGGATAAGTGAAAGTTGAATGACGAATGAATGCCAAAATTTTTGGAAAGAGCAGTGAATCGTGTTGAGAATTGGAGGTGGGTGCAAAAGCTTACAGCACCTGGTATTCCCAGGCGGTCTCCCATCCAAGTACTAACCAGGCCCGACCCTGCTTAGCTTCCGAGATCGGACGAGATCGGGCGTTCTCAGGGTAGTATGGCCGTAAGCGAGGGAAAACGTGAAAATTGTCCCCTTTATAGCAGACAGGGCACTTCCGGGTCGGGGGTGGAGTAGTGGGGTGATTTTTTTTTTTTTCATTTAATAAACCTCCTCCGGAGTGCACAAAGGAGGGGCCCGCTCCCGTGGTGGTTTGAGCGCGCAGCCTGTCAGGCTCGCATACGGTCCTCTGCGAGCACGCAGATGCGGTATTTGACGTTTGTTGCAAAAGTGGGCTTTTCCAGTGGAGGTGCAAAGGCATCCAGCAGGCGGAAATCCCAAGCTGCTTCATGTCCAAGTGCTATCATGACCGATCCCCGTGCAGACGGCTCCCTCTGTTGGACATTAATTTTATTCCAAAGAGACGTTGATCTGTCAAATCAACGTGAAGGAAACGATTTCAAACCACAGGATAAGTGAAAGTTGAATGACGAATGAATGCCAAAATTTTTGGAAAGAGCAGTGAATCGTGTTGAGAATTGGAGGTGGGTGCAAAAGCTTACAGCACCTGGTATTCCCAGGCGGTCTCCCATCCAAGTACTAACCAGGCCCGACCCTGCTTAGCTTCCGAGATCGGACGAGATCGGGCGTTCTCAGGGTAGTATGGCCGTAAGCGAGGGAAAACGTGAAAATTGTCCCCTTTATAGCAGACAGGGCACTTGCGGGTCGGGGATGGAGTCGTGGGGTGATTTTTTTTCATTTAATGACCTCCTCCCGAGAGCACGAAGGAGGGGCCCGCTCCCGTGGTGGTTGGAGCGCGCAGCCTGTCAGGCTCGCATACGGTCCTCTGCGAGCACGCAGATGCGGTATTTGATGTTTGTTGCAAAAGTGGGCTTTTCCAGTGGAGGTGCAAAGGCATCCAGCAGGCGGAAATCCCAAGCTGCTTCATGTCCAAGTGCTATCATGACCGATCCCCGTGCAGACGGCTCCCTCTGTTGGACATTAATTTTATTCCAAAGAGACGTTGATCTGTCAAATCAATGTGAAGGAAACGATTTCAAACCACAGGATAAGTGAAAGTTGAATGACGAATGAATGCCAAATTTTTTGGAAAGAGCAGTGAATCGTGTTGAGAATTGGAGGTGGGTGCAAAAGCTTACAGCACCTGGTATTCCCAGGCGGTCTCCCATCCAAGTACTAACCAGGCCCGACCCTGCTTAGCTTCCGAGATCGGACGAGATCGGGCGTTCTCAGGGTAGTATGGCCGTAAGCGAGGGAAAACGTGAAAATTGTCCCCTTTATAGCAGACAGGGCACTTCCGGGTCGGGGGTGGAGTAGTGGGGTGATTTTTTTTTTTCATTTAATAAACCTCCTCCGGAGTGCACAAAGGAGGGGCCCGCTCCCGTGGTGGTTTGAGCGCGCAGCCTGTCAGGCTCGCATACGGTCCTCTGCGAGCACGCAGATGCGGTATTTGACGTTTGTTGCAAAAGTGGGCTTTTCCAGTGGAGGTGCAAAGGCATCCAGCAGGCGGAAATCCCAAGCTGCTTCATGTCCAAGTGCTATCATGACCGATCCCCGTGCAGACGGCTCCCTCTGTTGGACATTAATTTTATTCCAAAGAGACGTTGATCTGTCAAATCAACGTGAAGGAAACGATTTCAAACCACAGGATAAGTGAAAGTTGAATGACGAATGAATGCCAAAATTTTTGGAAAGAGCAGTGAATCGTGTTGAGAATTGGAGGTGGGTGCAAAAGCTTACAGCACCTGGTATTCCCAGGCGGTCTCCCATCCAAGTACTAACCAGGCCCGACCCTGCTTAGCTTCCGAGATCGGACGAGATCGGGCGTTCTCAGGGTAGTATGGCCGTAAGCGAGGGAAAACGTGAAAATTGTCCCCTTTATAGCAGACAGGGCACTTGCGGGTCGGGGATGGAGTCGTGGGGTGATTTTTTTTCATTTAATGACCTCCTCCCGAGAGCACGAAGGAGGGGCCCGCTCCCGTGGTGGTTGGAGCGCGCAGCCTGTCAGGCTCGCATACGGTCCTCTGCGAGCACGCAGATGCGGTATTTGATGTTTGTTGCAAAAGTGGGCTTTTCCAGTGGAGGTGCAAAGGCATCCAGCAGGCGGAAATCCCAAGCTGCTTCATGTCCAAGTGCTATCATGACCGATCCCCGTGCAGACGGCTCCCTCTGTTGGACATTAATTTTATTCCAAAGAGACGTTGATCTGTCAAATCAATGTGAAGGAAACGATTTCAAACCACAGGATAAGTGAAAGTTGAATGACGAATGAATGCCAAATTTTTTGGAAAGAGCAGTGAATCGTGTTGAGAATTGGAGGTGGGTGCAAAAGCTTACAGCACCTGGTATTCCCAGGCGGTCTCCCATCCAAGTACTAACCAGGCCCGACCCTGCTTAGCTTCCGAGATCGGACGAGATCAGGCGTTCTCAGGGTAGTATGGCCGTAAGCGAGGGAAAACGTGAAAATTGTCCCCTTTATAGCAGACAGGGCACTTGCGGGTCGGGGATGGAGTAGTGGGGTGATTTTTTTTCATTTAATGACCTCCTCCCGAGAGCACGAAGGAGGGGCCCGCTCCCGTGGTGGTTTGAGCGCGCAGCCTGTCAGGCTCGCATACGGTCCTCTGCGAGCACGCAGATGCGGTATTTGATGTTTGTTGCAAAAGTGGGCTTTTCCAGTGGAGGTGCAAAGGCATCCAGCAGGCGGAAATCCCAAGCTGTTTCATGTCCAAGTGCTATCATGACCGATCCCCGTGCAGACGGCTCCCTCTGTTGGACATTAATTTTATTCCAAAGAGACGTTGATCTGTCAAATCAACGTGAAGGAAACGATTTCAAACCACAGGATAAGTGAAAGTTGAATGACGAATGAATGCCAAAATTTTTGGAAAGAGCAGTGAATCGTGTTGTGGATTGGAGGTGGGTGCAAAAGCTTACAGCACCTGGTATTCCCAGGCGGTCTCCCATCCAAGTACTAACCAGGCCCGACCCTGCTTAGCTTCTGAGACCGGACGAGATCTGGCGTTCTCAGGGTAGTATGGCCGTAAGCGAGGGAAAACGCGAAAATTGTCCTCTTTATAGCAGACAGGGCACTTCTGGGTCGGGGGTGGAGTAGTGGGGTGATTTTTTTTCATTTAATAAACCTCCTCAGGAGTGCACAAAGGAGGGACCCGCTCCCGTGGTGGTTTGAGCGCGCAGCCTGTCAGGCTCGCATACGGTCCTCTGCGAGCACGCAGATGCGGTATTTGATGTTTGTTGCAAAAGTGGGCTTTTCCAGTGGAGGTGCAAAGGCATCCAGCAGGCGGAAATCCCAAGCTGCTTCATGTCCAAGTGCTATCATGACCGATCCCCGTGCAGACGGCTCCCTCTGTTGGACATTAATTTTATTCCAAAGAGACGTTGATCTGTCAAATCAATGTGAAGGAAACGATTTCAAACCACAGGATAAGTGAAAGTTGAATGACGAATGAATGCCAAATTTTTTGGAAAGAGCAGTGAATCGTGTTGAGAATTGGAGGTGGGTGCAAAAGCTTACAGCACCTGGTATTCCCAGGCGGTCTCCCATCCAAGTACTAACCAGGCCCGACCCTGCTTAGCTTCCGAGATCGGACGAGATCAGGCGTTCTCAGGGTAGTATGGCCGTAAGCGAGGGAAAACGTGAAAATTGTCCCCTTTATAGCAGACAGGGCACTTGCGGGTCGGGGATGGAGTAGTGGGGTGATTTTTTTTTCATTTAATGACCTCCTCCCGAGAGCACGAAGGAGGGGCCCGCTCCCGTGGTGGTTTGAGCGCGCAGCCTGTCAGGCTCGCATACGGTCCTCTGCGAGCACGCAGATGCGGTATTTGATGTTTGTTGCAAAAGTGGGCTTTTCCAGTGGAGGTGCAAAGGCATCCAGCAGGCGGAAATCCCAAGCTGTTTCATGTCCAAGTGCTATCATGACCGATCCCCGTGCAGACGGCTCCCTCTGTTGGACATTAATTTTATTCCAAAGAGACGTTGATCTGTCAAATCAACGTGAAGGAAACGATTTCAAACCACAGGATAAGTGAAAGTTGAATGACGAATGAATGCCAAAATTTTTGGAAAGAGCAGTGAATCGTGTTGTGGATTGGAGGTGGGTGCAAAAGCTTACAGCACCTGGTATTCCCAGGCGGTCTCCCATCCAAGTACTAACCAGGCCCGAACCTGCTTAGCTTCTGAGACCGGACGAGATCGGGCGTTCTCAGGGTAGTATGGCCGTAAGCGAGGGAAAACGCGAAAATTGTCCTCTTTATAGCAGACAGGGCACTTCTGGGTCGGGGGTGGAGTAGTGGGGTGATTTTTTTTCATTTAATAAACCTCCTCAGGAGTGCACAAAGGAGGGACCCGTTCCCGTGGTGGTTTGAGCGCGCAGCCTGTCAGGCTCGCATACGGTCCTCTGCGAGCACGCAGATGCGGTATTTGATGTTTGTTGCAAAAGTGGGCTTTTCCAGTGGAGGTGCAAAAGCATCCAGCAGGCGGAAATCCCAAGCTGCTTCATGTCCAAGTGCTATCATTACCGATCCACGTGCAGACGGCTCCCTCTGTTGGACATTAATTTTATTCCAAAGAGACGTTGATCTGTCAAATCAACGTGAAGGAAACGATTTCAAACCACAGGATAAGTGAAAGTTGAATGACGAATGAATGCCAAAATTTTTGGAAAGAGCAGTGAATCGTGTTGTGAATTGGAGGTGGGTGCAAAAGCTTACAGCACCTGGTATTCCCAGGCGGTCTCCCATCCAAGTACTAACCAGGCCCGACCCTGCTTAGCTTCCGAGATCGGACGAGATCGGGCGTTCTCAGGGTAGTATGGCCGTAAGCGAGGAAAACGTGAAAATTGTCCCCTTACAGCAGACAGGGCACTTGCGGGTCGGGGATGGAGTAGTGGGGTGATTTTTTTTTCATTTAATGACCTCCTCCCAAGAGCACGAAGGAGGGGCCCGCTCCCGTGGTGGTTTGAGCGCGCAGCCTGTCAGGCTCGCATACGGTCCTCTGCGAGCACGCAGATGCGGTATTTGATGTTTGTTGCATAAGTGGGCTTTTCCAGTGGAGGTGCAAAGGCATCCAGCAGGCGGAAATCCCAAGCTGCTTCATGTCCAAGTGCTATCATGACCGATCCCCGTGCAGACGGCTCCCTCTGTTGGACATTAATTTTATTCCAAAGAGACGTTGATCTGTCATATCAACGTGAAGGAAACGATTTCAAACCACAGGATAAGTGAAAGTTGAATGACGAATGAAAGCCAAAATTTTTGGAAAGAGCAGTGAATCGTGTTGAGAATTGGAGGTGGGTGCAAAATCTTACAGCACCTGGTATTCCCAGGCGGTCTCCCATCCAAGTACTAACCAGGCCCGACCCTGCTCAGCTTCCGAGATCGGACGAGATCGGGCGTTCTCAGGGTAGTATGGCCGTAAGCGAGGGAAAACGTGAAAATTGTCCCCTTTATAGCAGACAGGGCACTTGCGGGTCGGGGATGGAGTAGTGGGGTGATTTTTTTTTCATTTAATGACCTCCTCCCGAGAGCACGAAGGAGGGGCCCGCTCCCGTGGTGGTTTGAGCGCGCAGCCTGTCAGGCTCGCATACGGTCCTCTGCGAGCACGCAGATGCGGTATTTGATGTTTGTTGCAAAAGTGGGCTTTTCCAGTGGAGGTGCAAAGGCATCCAGCAGGCGGAAGTCCCAAGCTGCTTCATGTCCAAGTGCTATCATGACCGATCCCCGTGCAGACGGCTCCCTCTGTTGGACATTAATTTTATTCCAAAGAGACGTTGATCTGTCAAATCAACGTGAAGGAAACGATTTCAAACCACAGGATAAGTGAAAGTTGAATGACGAATTAATGCCAAAATTTTTGGAAAGAGCAGTGAATCGTGTTGTGAATTGGAGGTGGGTGCAAAAGCTTACAGCACCTGGTATTCCCAGGCGGTCTCCCATCCAAGTACTAACCAGGCCCAACCCTGCTTAGCTTCCGAGATCGGACGAGATCAGGCGTTCTCAGGGTAGTATGGCCGTAAGCGAGGGAAAACGTGAAAATTGTCCCCTTTATAGCAGACAGGGCACTTGCGGGTCGGGGAAGGAGTAGTGGGGTGATTTTTTTTTTCATTTAATGACCTCCTCCCGAGAGCACGAAGGAGGGGCCCGCTCCCGTGGTGGTTTGAGCGCGCAGCCTGTCAGGCTCGCATACGGTCCTCTGCGAGCACGCAGATGCGGTATTTGATGTTTGTTGCAAAAGTGGGCTTTTCCAGTGGAGGTGCAAAGGCATCCAGCAGGCGGAAATCCCAAGCTGCTTCATGTCCAAGTGCTATCATGACCGATCCCCGTGCAGACGGCTCCCTATGTTGGACATTAATTTTATTCCAAAGAGACATTGATCTGTCAAATCAACGTGAAGGAAACGATTTCAAACCACAGGATAAGTGAAAGTTAAATGACGAATGAAGGCCAAAATTTTTGGAAAAAGCAGTGAATCGTGTTGAGAATTGGAGGTGGGTGCAAAAGCTTACAGCACCTGGTATTCCCAGGCGGTCTCCCATCCAAGTACTAACCAGGCCCGACCCTGCTTGGCTTCCGAGATCGGACGAGATCGGGCGTTCTCAGGGTAGTATGGCCGTGAGCGAGGGAAAATGTGAAAAGTGTCCCCTTACAGCAGACAGGGCACTTGCGGGTCGGGGATGGAGTAGTGGGGTGATTTTTTTTTCATTTAATGACCTCCTCCCAAGAGCACGAAGGAGGGGCCCGCTCCCGTGGTGGTTTGAGCGCGCAGCCTGTCAGGCTCGCATACGGTCCTCTGCAAGCACGCAGATGCGGTATTTGATGTTTGTTGCAAAAGTGGGCTTTTCCAGTGGAGGTGCAAAGGCATCCAGCAGGCGGAAATCCCAAGCTGCTTCATGTCCAAGTGCTATCATGACCGATCCCCGTGCAGACGGCTCCCTCTGTTGGACATTAATTTTATTCCAAAGAGACGTTGATCTGTCAAATCAACGTGAAGGAAACGATTTCAAACCACAGGATAAGTGAAAGTTGAATGACGAATGAAGGCCAAAATTTTTGGAAAAAGCAGTGAATCGTGTTGAGAATTGGAGGTGGGTGCAAAAGCTTACAGCACCTGGTATTCCCAGGCGGTCTCCCATCCAAGTACTAACCAGGCCCGACCCTGCTTAGCTTCCGAGATCAGACGAGATCGGGCGTTCTCAGGGTAGTATGGCCGTAAACGAGGGAAAACGTGAAAATTGTCCCCTTACAGCAGACAGGGCACTTAGGGGTCGGGGATGGAGTAGAGGGGTGATATTTTTTTCATTTAATGACCTCCTCCCAAGAGCACGAAGGAGGGGCCCGCTCCCGTGGTGGTTTGAGCGCGCAGCCTGTCAGGCTCGCATACGGTCCTCTGCCATCACGCAGATGCGGTATTTGATGTTTGTTGCATAAGTGGGCTTTTCCAGTGGAGGTGCAAAGGCATCCAGCAGGCGGAAATCCCAAGCTGCTTCATGTCCAAGTGCTATCATGACCGATCCCCGTGCAGACGGCTCCCTCTGTTGGACATTAATTTTATTCCAAAGAGACGTTGATCTGTCAAATCAACGTGAAGGAAACGATTTCAAACCACAGGATAAGTGAAAGTTGAATGACGAATGAAAGCCAAAATTTTTGGAAAGAGCAATGAATCGTGTTGAGAATTGGAGGTGGGTGCAAAAGCTTACAGCACCTGGTATTCCCAGGCGGTCTCCCATCCAAGTACTAACCAGGTCCGACCCTGCTTAGCTTCCGAGATCAGACGAGATCGGGCGTTCTCAGGGTAGTATGGCTGTAAGCAAGGAAAAACGTGAAAATTGTCCCCTTTATAGCAGACAGGGCACTTGCGGGTCGGGGATGGAGTAGTGGGGTGATTTTTTTTTTTCATTTAATGACCTCCTCCCGAGAGCACGAAGGAGGGGCCCGCTCCCGTGGTGGTTTGAGCGCGCAGCCTGTCAGGCTCGCATACGGTCCTCTGCGAGCACGCAGATGCGGTATTTGATGTTTGTTGCAAAAGTGGGCTTTTCCAGTGGAGGTGCAAAGGCATCCAGCAGGCGGAAATCCCAAGCTGCTTCATGTCCAAGTGCTATCATGACCGATCCCCGTGCAGACGGCTCCCTCTGTTGGACATTAATTTTATTCCAAAGAGACGTTGATCTGTCAAATCAACGTGATGGAAACGATTTCAAACCACAGGATAAGTGAAAGTTGAATGACGAATGAATGCCAAAATTTTTGGAAAGAGCAGTGAATCGTGTTGTGAATTGGAGGTGGGTGCAAAAGCTTACAGCACCTGGTATTCCCAGGCGGTCTCCCATCCAAGTACTAACCAGGCCCGACCCTGCTTAGCTTCCGAGATCGGACGAGATCGGGCGTTCTCAGGGTAGTATGGCCGTAAGCGAGGAAAACATGAAAATTGTCCCCTTTATAGCAGACAGGGCACTTGCGGGTCGGGGATGGAGTAGTTGGGTGATTTTTTTTTTCATTTAATGACCTCCTCCCGAGAGCACGAAGGAGGGGCCCGCTCCCGTGGTGGTTTGAGCGCGCAGCCTGTCAGGCTCGCATACGGTCCTCTGCGAGCACGCAGATGCGGTATTTGATGTTTGTTGCAAAAGTGGGCTTTTCCAGTGGAGGTGCAAAGGCATCCAGCAGGCGGAAATCCCAAGCTGCTTCATGTCCAAGTGCTATCATGACCGATCCCCGTGCAGACGGCTCCCTCTGTTGGACATTAATTTTATTCCAAAGAGACGTTGATCTGTCAAATCAACGTGAAGGAAACGATTTCAAACCACAGGATAAGTGAAAGTTGAATGACGAATGAATGCCAAAATTTTTGGAAAGAGCAGTGAATCGTGTTGAGAATTGGAGGTGGGTGCAAAAGCTTACAGCACCTGGTATTCCCAGGCGGTCTCCCATCCAAGTACTAACCAGGCCCGACCCTGGTTAGCTTCCGAGATCGGACGAGATCGGGCGTTCTCAGGGTAGTATGGCCGTAAGCGAGGGAAAACGTGAAAATTGTCCCCTTTATAGCAGACAGGGCACTTGCGGGTCGGGGATGGAGTCGTGGGGTGATTTTTTTTTCATTTAATGACCTCCTCCCGAGAGCACGAAGGAGGGGCCCGCTCCCGTGGTGGTTTGAGCGCGCAGCCTGTCAGGCTCGCATACGGTCCTCTGCGAGCACGCAGATGCGGTATTTGATGTTTGTTGCAAAAGTGGGCTTTTCCAGTGGAGGTGCAAAAGCATCCAGCAGGCGGAAATCCCAAGCTGCTTCATGTCCAAGTGCTATCATTACCGATCCACGTGCAGACGGCTCCCTCTGTTGGACATTAATTTTATTCCAAAGAGACGTTGATCTGTCAAATCAACGTGAAGGAAACGATTTCAAACCACAGGATAAGTGAAAGTTGAATGACGAATGAATGCCAAAATTTTTGGAAAGAGCAGTGAATCGTGTTGTGAATTGGAGGTGGGTGCAAAAGCTTACAGCACCTGGTATTCCCAGGCGGTCTCCCATCCAAGTACTAACCAGGCCCGACCCTGCTTAGCTTCCGAGATCGGACGAGATCGGGCGTTCTCAGGGTAGTATGGCCGTAAGCGAGGAAAATGTGAAAATTGTCCCCTTACAGCAGACAGGGCACTTGCGGGTCGGGGATGGAGTAGTGGGGTGATTTTTTTTTCATTTAATGACCTCCTCCCAAGAGCACGAAGGAGGGGCCCGCTCCCGTGGTGGTTTGAGCGCGCAGCCTGTCAGGCTCGCATACGGTCCTCTGCGAGCACGCAGATGCGGTATTTGATGTTTGTTGCATAAGTGGGCTTTTCCAGTGGAGGTGCAAAGGCATCCAGCAGGCGGAAATCCCAAGCTGCTTCATGTCCAAGTGCTATCATGACCGATCCCCGTGCAGACGGCTCCCTCTGTTGGACATTAATTTTATTCCAAAGAGACGTTGATCTGTCAAATCAACGTGAAGGAAACGATTTCAAACCACAGGATAAGTGAAAGTTGAATGACGAATGAATGCCAAAATTTTTGGAAAGAGCAGTGAATCGTGTTGAGAATTGGAGGTGGGTGCAAAATCTTACAGCACCTGGTATTCCCAGGCGGTCTCCCATCCAAGTACTAACCAGGACCGACCCTGCTTAGCTTCCGAGATCAGACGAGATCGGGCGTTCTCAGGGTAGTATGGCCGTAAGCAAGGAAAAACGTGAAAATTGTCCCCTTTATAGCAGACAGGGCACTTGCGGGTCGGGGATGGAGTAGTGGGGTGATTTTTTTTTTTCATTTAATGACCTCCTCCCGAGAGCACGAAGGAGGGGCCCGCTCCCGTGGTGGTTTGAGCGCGCAGCCTGTCAGGCTCGCATACGGTCCTCTGCGAGCACGCAGATGCGGTATTTGATGTTTGTTGCAAAAGTGGGCTTTTCCAGTGGAGGTGCAAAGGCATCCAGCAGGCGGAAATCCCAAGCTGCTTCATGTCCAAGTGCTATCATGACCGATCCCCGTGCAGACGGCTCCCTCTGTTGGACATTAATTTTATTCCAAAGAGACGTTGATCTGTCAAATCAACGTGAAGGAAACGATTTCAAACCACAGGATAAGTGAAAGTTGAATGACGAATGAATGCCAAAATTTTTGGAAAGAGCAGTGAATCGTGTTGTGAATTGGAGGTGGGTGCAAAACCTTACAGCACCTGGTATTCCCAGGCGGTCTCCCATCCAAGTACTAACCAGGCCCGACCCTGCTTAGCTTCCGAGATCGGACGAGATGGGGCGTTCTCAGGGTAGTATGGCCGTAAGCGAGGGAAAACGTGAAAATTGTCCCCTTTATAGCAGACAGGGCACTTGCGGGTCGGGGATGGAGTAGTGGGGTGATTTTTTTTTTTCATTTAATGACCTCCTCCCGAGAGCACGAAGGAGGGGCCCGCTCCCGTGGTGGTTTGAGCGCGCAGCCTGTCAGGCTCGCATACGGTCCTCTGCGAGCACGCAGATGCGGTATTTGATGTTTGTTGCATAAGTGGGCTTTTCCAGTGGAGGTGCAAAGGCATCCAGCAGGCGGAAATCCCAAGCTGCTTCATGTCCAAGTGCTATCATAACCGATCCCCGTGCAGACGGCTCCCTCTGTTGGACATTAATTTTATTCCAAAGAGACGTTGATCTGTCAAATCAACGTGAAGGAAACGATTTCAAACCACAGGATAAGTGAAAGTTGAATGACGAATGAATGCCAAAATTTTTGGAAAGAGCAGTGAATCGTGTTGTGAATTGGAGGTGGGTGCAAAAGCTTACAGCACCTGGTATTCCCAGGGGGTCTCCCATCCAAGTACTAACCAGGCCCGACCCTGCTTAGCTTCCGAGATCGGACGAGATCGGGCGTTCTCAGGGTAGTATGGCCGTGAGCGAGGGAAAATGTGAAAAGTGTCCCCTTACAGCAGACAGGGCACTTGCGGGTCGGGGATGGAGTAGTGGGGTGATTTTTTTTTCATTTAATGACCTCCTCCCAAGAGCACGAAGGAGGGGCCCGCTCCCGTGGTGGTTTGAGCGCGCAGCCTGTCAGGCTCGCATACGGTCCTCTGCAAGCACGCAGATGCGGTATTTGATGTTTGTTGCAAAAGTGGGCTTTTCCAGTGGAGGTGCAAAGGCATCCAGCAGGCGGAAATCCCAAGCTGCTTCATGTCCAAGTGCTATCATGACCGATCCCCGTGCAGACGGCTCCCTCTGTTGGACATTAATTTTATTCCAAAGAGACGTTGATCTGTCAAATCAACGTGAAGGAAACGATTTCAAACCACAGGATAAGTGAAAGTTGAATGACGAATGAAGGCCAAAATTTTTGGAAAAAGCAGTGAATCGTGTTGAGAATTGGAGGTGGGTGCAAAAGCTTACAGCACCTGGTATTCCCAGGCGGTCTCCCATCCAAGTACTAACCAGGCCCGACCCTGCTTAGCTTCCGAGATCAGACGAGATCGGGCGTTCTCAGGGTAGTATGGCCGTAAACGAGGGAAAACGTGAAAATTGTCCCCTTACAGCAGACAGGGCACTTGCGGGTCGGGGATGGAGTAGAGGGGTGATATTTTTTTCATTTAATGACCTCCTCCCAAGAGCACGAAGGAGGGGCCCGCTCCCGTGGTGGTTTGAGCGCGCAGCCTGTCAGGCTCGCATACGGTCCTCTGCCATCACGCAGATGCGGTATTTGATGTTTGTTGCATAAGTGGGCTTTTCCAGTGGAGGTGCAAAGGCATCCAGCAGGCGGAAATCCCAAGCTGCTTCATGTCCAAGTGCTATCATGACCGATCCCCGTGCAGACGGCTCCCTCTGTTGGACATTAATTTTATTCCAAAGAGACGTTGATCTGTCAAATCAACGTGAAGGAAACGATTTCAAACCACAGGATAAGTGAAAGTTGAATGACGAATGAAAGCCAAAATTTTTGGAAAGAGCAATGAATCGTGTTGAGAATTGGAGGTGGGTGCAAAAGCTTACAGCACCTGGTATTCCCAGGCGGTCTCCCATCCAAGTACTAACCAGGTCCGACCCTGCTTAGCTTCCGAGATCAGACGAGATCGGGCGTTCTCAGGGTAGTATGGCCGTAAGCAAGGAAAAACGTGAAAATTGTCCCCTTTATAGCAGACAGGGCACTTGCGGGTCGGGGATGGAGTAGTGGGGTGATTTTTTTTTTTCATTTAATGACCTCCTCCCGAGAGCACGAAGGAGGGGCCCGCTCCCGTGGTGGTTTGAGCGCGCAGCCTGTCAGGCTCGCATACGGTCCTCTGCGAGCACGCAGATGCGGTATTTGATGTTTGTTGCAAAAGTGGGCTTTTCCAGTGGAGGTGCAAAGGCATCCAGCAGGCGGAAATCCCAAGCTGCTTCATGTCCAAGTGCTATCATGACCGATCCCCGTGCAGACGGCTCCCTCTGTTGGACATTAATTTTATTCCAAAGAGACGTTGATCTGTCAAATCAACGTGATGGAAACGATTTCAAACCACAGGATAAGTGAAAGTTGAATGACGAATGAATGCCAAAATTTTTGGAAAGAGCAGTGAATCGTGTTGTGAATTGGAGGTGGGTGCAAAAGCTTACAGCACCTGGTATTCCCAGGCGGTCTCCCATCCAAGTACTAACCAGGCCCGACCCTGCTTAGCTTCCGAGATCGGACGAGATCGGGCGTTCTCAGGGTAGTATGGCCGTAAGCGAGGGAAAACATGAAAATTGTCCCCTTTATAGCAGACAGGGCACTTGCGGGTCGGGGATGGAGTAGTTGGGTGATTTTTTTTTTCATTTAATGACCTCCTCCCGAGAGCACGAAGGAGGGGCCCGCTCCCGTGGTGGTTTGAGCGCGCAGCCTGTCAGGCTCGCATACGGTCCTCTGCGAGCACGCAGATGCGGTATTTGATGTTTGTTGCAAAAGTGGGCTTTTCCAGTGGAGGTGCAAAGGCATCCAGCAGGCGGAAATCCCAAGCTGCTTCATGTCCAAGTGCTATCATGACCGATCCCCGTGCAGACGGCTCCCTCTGTTGGAC